>NC_079563.1:7002848-7100348 GCF_015846415.1 Triplophysa dalaica
CGAAGAACCTCAGATTTGGGTTGTTTTTATGCTTTTTACAAAGTTGTTTTCCTTTTTATATACAATTCTTAATTTCTCTGTTGGGCCATAAAATGGTTTTTATTTAAATATTTTACGCAAACAACCTTGTTCACTTTCACTAACAATCCAATACAGTTTAAGAAAACTTGTTAAAATTGATCTAGTAGTTTATTTAATCTGTTCCAGTTGTCTTAAACCAAAAACGTGTTTGCTTGATATTGTTTGTTTAGTCTTCAAGTCATCGATTTTGCAAATCTGTCAAAACAACAAAAAGATCTCCTGTTTTCCTTAAACGTTTGAAAGGACGATATGCAAGTTTATAAAAGGATGATATGCTCTCATCCTTTCCAATTCCAATAAAACATGCTCAAACAGAGCAACCTACACCTGTGTCCTTATTTATATTCGCGGCGCACAAATATAAAGTGTTCAGTGTAACTGTAGCTCTTAGTGTTTGCATTTGCCCGAGATAATCTGGTCCGCTTGCAGTAGGAGCTCTACCTTACTCTGCCCCGACTCTTCTGCAGTTCTGTTATTCGATACTAGCTCTTTCTTTGCTGGGAAGAAAAGCTCGCCTCTTTCCCACGCTCCTTGAACACGTGGTACTGGGGCTGAATTGGACTCTGAAGGCCCTCCCTCTATTGAGACGTCATGCTAGCTCCACAGAATCCCCGGCCCGTGACTCAGGGGCCTCAGCCCTCTCTCTCCCCCCTCGACTCAACTGTCTGGCTCAGGCGCCCAAAACCTTGCGGAGGGGCTGGCTGATCTGCGAAGAGCTCCCCTTCATGGCCCAATCGAGTAAAAATGCCTTCACATCGTGCACAGCTATGAAACACCACATTTTTTTATCTTTTGCACAATCTGTAGGTGTGAACATACCAAAGTGTTTTCGGAGAGTTAGGTCCCTGAGAACGACTTGCAAACTCTGTGTTGTTTATGACACGTATTAATCTTTAATAACACATGCACTCGCTGACATTGGGAGGAGTTTTTACTTCGCCTCAGCATTACTTTCGCTCGCTCTCACTGGGTTAGGTTTCTGATAAATGTGACCTGGCGGCTTGGACCCGGGCGGGATGATACATTCCTGTTAAATACTGTACATTTGACATTGACCAAACACCCTGCAGGCTATTCTCAGATGTGTCTCAATTAGCACCTGTCTGAGGTCTCATTATGACTCGCTTTGATCTCAACGTGACCAACAGTTGTATATAATGGTTCTCTAGGCATCATTTATGTGGCAAACTCAATTGTTTGATACATTTTTGGAGGAATTTTTAATAGGAAAAAATACTGCTTTCATTTAGATCTAAGCATATTATCTTTTAATTTTAAAATTGACACTTTAAATGTACTGTTTCGGAGACAATGTAGTACATTTCATCTCAGAACTAACTTATGCAGTTAATAGCCTACTGCTTCAAAAGCAATTGTTAATGCATGTACGAAGTTGGTTACTTATGAAAATCTATGGATGTTGTTCTGTTAACTTTTGACAACCAGAATGTCTCAACTGTACCTTTTAATCTTTTGTATAGTTTTATCATTACAACCCGGCAAACTTCTTTGTGCAATGTTTTTCATGAAAAGTTTAGAATAATAATTCCGTGTCTTAGTAGCAAAACATTCCAACCTTAAGCATATTGTGCATCTTTTAGTTGTAGGTACATTGTACAAAGCATATTAAGTACTAAAAATTGTGCATATAACCTTCTTAATATAACCAACCACTGGCTCTTCATTTTCTCAACAAATATCTTCCAAAAGGCTAGTGCATGGACACATCTTTCTGATTAGCCAACAGATGTGCAGACATATTTTAGCTCGTCCCTGGCAGGTCTTAAGAACACTTCTGTTTCACACATTGCTGACAACCAGCACTTTTCCTCCATTGAGACGTTTTTTTCTCTCGGAATTTAGTTACTTTGAAAAATAACTTCATAGCTTTATTGAAATCTGGTACATTTTGAAACACGTCCTTGACATGTATTATTCACGCTTGCCCTCCAAGAAATATTAAAGAAGGATATATGTTTGAAGGGAAGAAAAGTGTTAGGATAAGTTACTGCAAATAATTAATAATGCGGATGGGTTATTATTTCCACATGTTAACCTACATATGTGCACTTCATCTCCATGTATGTTTATTTATAATTGTATATGTTCCATGTACAACGTGTTAACGTGAGAACTATGGGCTACAAATGAATATAGGCTAAAATTATTTTAAAGTTGAAATATAAATAAATCCGCTATTATACAGTTATGTTATATTAAGGTATATCTGGTTAATGGTTAAAAGATCACGTAATTTGAGTAATAAGAATTTCTCATCATTAAGTGACTTTGAAATACAGTGAGCATTTTCAATAATCCTAAAACTTGGCACAGCTTTTTTCAAGTTGAGCACAGTTGTGATTTATTTTACAGTGACGTCAATAGATAATAGTTCACTTACTTCGACACGCAATGAGTCGTACATGTACTGTAATTGCAGAGATATAACTCAACCATGTTTAGAATTTACGTCTTAAAAACAACAATTTGGAATGCTAAAAAAGTCTCATATTTGGTTTCAATATAATCAGTAAAACGCGTTTTCCTGTCTCCGGCAGTCAGAGTCATCTGCAAAAGTTCCTTCACTGTCGGACGATGCAGTTATAAAGTAAAACAGTTTGTTGGATCAAATAGTTAAAGCCTATATACAAACGGAGCAAACGGTTGCACACTTTACTGCGTGTGTGGCTTTCAACGCCAAACTGCGGCGTGTGAGGAAAGGCGAGAGCGCTGCGCAGAATCTGCATTCGTCCGGTTCCCACGGTACAGCTGCTTTGCTTGTCACTCGGGTTCCTGCTTTGCGCATGCGCAGACCAGTCTGAAACGTTCCGTTGACTTGATCGCGCATGCGTGACGCAGAGAATTTGGTACACTTGAGCCCGACACACACCTCTGTAGACGCGCACAGGAAGTCGTACAGGCTTTTCATCACGTCTTATTGCTTATCACCTAAAACAGCTTTCATGGTTTATTCACAAGTCCTAAAATGTCATCAAAAAGGAGAAATGGGTTTCGTTTTCCTGTTCAAAACAATAAAGAGAGCTCACTGCCATTTGGTGCAGACACGTACAGTGAACTATAAACAATGCTAAAATCCAAGTTGATTAAAGGAGGAAAAGGACCAATTTGACATTTTTAGCCATATAAGTCTGAAGAAAACTTATCAATGTTTTATTATAAACGAGTGTTTTCCCATCATCATTATGAACGGGGTTTAATACGTACAAACAAGTCCCCAAAATTGACAACTAATGATAGCAAAACAGTGAATATAATCGTATTTTTATTGTTGTTTTGTGTAAACCTACAACAACGTGTTGAGTCTAAGTAAAATAGTACTTATCCGAAATGATTAAGTTTATCAGTAAAACATAACATTTAAACGTCTACACACAATTACTTTGGTAACTTTACGCACGATTGTCACGTAACTGCAATTGTAAACGTGCAGCACTTGCTATATTAAAGATCATGTTAACCCAAGTAGCATGCTTGGCCAGTTAGCCACGCCCCGTTCTCTCTTTTAACGTTTGAATACGCCCCCAAGCCAACCTCGCAGCCAATCGGCTTCGCCCAACCCCTCCCATTTCACAATTCGTGATTCTATAGAGACGCATTGTTATGCAAAACAGCTCGTCTAAAATATCCCCCTGGCAACGCAGTCCTGGGCAGAGAATCACCGGGACCGCTCGACGGACGCACACTAGCGGGCAGTTTTTGTTGAGTCTCGTCTACCCGTCCGAACGTCAAGAGGCAAGTACCGAATCTGTTCTTGTTCAACGTCAATATTGTCGATATATTTACCGTGTAACCGTCATGTAAACAGCGCCTGTGTTTGTTTCAGTCAGCCAAGTGAAGTTCAGCGGGACGCGAGAGACGCTTCCAGAGGTAACTTACCTCAGACATCTTCAAATCTAACGGCCCCCCAATGCGCTCAACCGGAGATACGGCCGTTCACACGCCTCCTCTCTCGCAGTAAAACACGTCATTCTGCCACAACCTGGTGCAGCTACTGAGAGAGAGAGACACGGGAGACTTACAACTTGTGGAGCACTTAAACATTTCTCGTTAGGTCTTTGGATATACTCGCCATTTACACGCCGAGTGCGTCGTCCACGCGTCCTTTTTGGAGTCTAGTACCAAAAGCGCTCAAATTGGTTTTAGTTTCGTAAAGCTGAAGGCTGTGCAAAGCATCATGAGCCAGGGGGATATAGCGACGTGCTCGGCTCCTCAGAGAGTCTTCCAGGAGGCGGTGAAGCAGGGCAACACGAAAGAGCTCCATTCGCTGCTCCAGAACATGACCAACTGCGAGTTTAACGTCAACTCCTTCGGGCCCGAGGGACAGACGGCGCTGCATCAGTCGGTCATCGACGGCAACCTGGAGCTGGTGAAACTGCTGGTGAAATTCGGAGCTGACATTCGGCTGGCGAACCGGGAGGGTTGGAGCGCGTTGCACATCGCCGCTTTCGGGGGACATCAAGACATCGTGTTATACCTCATCACCAAGGCTAAGTACTCGTCCGGCGCGCGGTGATCCGATCCGATCCGCTGGCGGGTAAAGACTCGAGGAAACATCGGGCTCGTTTCGCTCCTGTCGTTGATTTGGCAAGCTTGCAGTTCCCTCGTACCTTAAACCAAATGAGGGGATGTCGCCGTGTTCTTTCCCGCGAGTCGCCTATGTGGTCAACCGTGGCTCAGTGGAACTGAAACGCGCGTTGGTACTATAGCTTTTCTTGAATGTTTAAGTCATCGGATCCGGACTGCGTGGCTTTGCCGCCGCTGGAGATGTATCGAGATGGCACTTGATGCGGTGGCCGAATGCTGGAATATTTGAAAGGGAAAGCGGTGAACTGCAGAACAAGGGCCATCCTCTGTTTTGGCTAAACACTGTCTTTTAATACGAACCTTTTCCATCAATCAAATCACGCTTCACGTGGCGGCGTTTGCGATCGGCGCTGAAACGCGTCTACGACGTAACAATGACTTATTCGTAAGTACTGTACACATAGCTTTACTGTGTCTTCCCGTAAAAGTAGTCCATTGCGCTCTGCCTTCACCCAGCAGATGGCTTTTACACAGCTTTCAGGCCAGTGCGACCCATGTCTATGGTTAACGTGTTACTAAAAATCGCTGCTTTCGCTTTTTTGTATCAAAACGTCAGGAAAGTCGCATTTGGGACACACTTTATAATCTTCTTCAGTATTTGTATTAACACCCTGGTTATCACTGTGAATACAGGCTGGGTTTGTTTTTTTATTTATGAAGGTACAGTGAGATGCATTTAAATTATGTTGTGGTTATTTTTAAGAATATAGCCTATTTGTAAAAGTATGTAGGGTGACCTAAAGCTGCTTCGGACTCGTTACAGGCTAAACTGTCCCGTGTGGAGACTCCGCGCCACGGCTCCCCCGCGCCCCCCCACGTGTACACTAAAGCCCCCTTTTTTTTCCCGGGAAAGGCGTCCTCTGCAACTTCTTTTTCTGGTTCTCTGCATCAGCTACCTCGACTTGAAAGTATTCAACATTTTCAGATGCTCTCTTTCTGAAGCCTTCTCTTTTTTTTCAGTGCTCTGGAGATTATTGGTCAACAATATTGCATATTTTTAAATCTTCACTCGGGACAATTAATCTCCAAGAACCAAAATGAGATCAGTTGGTTATTCGCAACGTGGTGAATTTCTTTTTCACTTGCCAAGCATGGTTGAGACGTTATACATGTTTTATAATTGACATTGTAAATTGTGCATTTCCGTTTTTGTCGCCGATGTCGGTTGCAAAATGTGGAATGCATCGCATGACTATTAAATGCAGGGAGTTTTGTTGCACATATACGTGGAGCCTTTCACGCCCCCTAGTGCCTGATCGGGTAACTGCAGGAGCTGAGGCTTACCAATAGTTACTACTGAGCAGGACTATATGAACATTATTATAAAGAAGACTATGACTTCTGTTGCATGACTGTTGCAGGAGACAACCATAGATTCGTTCAAAAGATGGCCTGCTGCCTTTAAGAGTCATGGCACCTGATGTTTATTTCAATGCTGCTTTTATGTAAGTTCTTCTCTTTTTTTGTTGATACAATGGCCAACGCTGAGTGAATGAGGACAAGTATAAATTAGATTCAGTCTTATTGTGAAAAGCCCTGTTAGAGTCTGGTCGTAAATGTATATGCATGTGTGTGTGATTGTACTTTCGCACAAATGCCACTTTTAAACTGGCAAACAATGTAACTAGGAACTCCTCGAACACCTGGAGATTCGACAGATGTGATTCTCACGATGAGCTAATAGATTGGTATAGGCAAAACAAATATGCATCGCTTGTCTTAAACTTGATATTTTTACTCTTGTTGAAAATATTGCACTGATGACTGTCATTCATTCGTTGACTTCCCGTCGACATTTTTATTTTTTCTAAATAGAAAAAAGGAACACAACAAAATACTATTGTATAAAAAAGCTCCAGGTTATTTTGTCTCTTGTTTGTGCGTTACATTGTATAACATTACGTTTGCAAAGATTTTTTTATCTCTGTGATCGGGTGTATGTGTATACATATATAAATATACGGATATGTATAGATGCTGATATCTCAGAGCACTTTCTTATTCGAAGTGCTCTCCTCCTGATTTTAATAAAGGGGAATAATACTTGTGATGGTAAGATCATTGTAACGAAATAAATTGCACGATGTATAGTTGTTTTAGCCCGCTTTTTGTCATAACATTTATGACAAGGGGTTAAAGGACTGGATATGTGTAAATGAATGAACAAAAGTTCGGATGTATAGGTTTTTTTTTTGTTTCTTTTTTTGTGGACCAAGTCACCTTGTGTCTCGAACAAAAAGTTTTATGTGTGCTGCGAATGCTCTTTTGTGCTTTTCTTTATTTTCGTTTGTGCGTCTTATGTTTGTGTGTTGTTTTTTGTAACACTGTGATTCATGTGTGGTGAGAAAATGAGTGCTGTAATTTTTTTTGTATGTGCGTGTGTTCATGCCAGTAAAGAAATCATTAAACCTTCTTCAATGTGTGGTTGTGAAAGTTTCTCTTCCGCTCTCGGTTTAGTTTAGGCCTCTTCTCATCTCTGGGCCAACCTGACCCTAGTTTCCATTCTCTCCTTTTTTGTCATTCATTTGGCCCGGTCCTTTCATATGCTGCATAAAAGAGTGCAGGGGCTTGTGGGTAATTTTGTTTTAAAGACAGATCCCCTCCCTGAGTGTTTGTGTGGGTTTTATGTTACAACTATGTGCATGGAGCAGCTCTCTGCCCTTCTGCTCTGCAAAGGTCCGATAGTGTTTCCTCATATTTCTCAGCAGTGAGTAAAAATGGAGAGCAACGTTGAAGTCTGCTATGGAGGAGAATCAAACATGTCTCATGAAATCCTTTAAAAACACACTTGTAACCCCGGATAAGTGGGCAAGATCCTTGGTTTAAGTAAGCAGAACTTTCAAAATTTGAGTACGGCTAAGTTAAAGTTCTTACCAAGTCTTAGCAAGTTCGACTTAAATGTTTAAGTTATCCTTCATATGAAATCAAACCTAAATAACTGTGTACATAGCCTAAATAACTTCACCAGAGTTGCATTTTTAAGTTAACTAAAACTGAATTCTTTCAGTTTTTTTATTTTACATATTTTTTGGTCTTAATATGCATAAATCAAACACTTCAACTTATGCATCCTAAAATGAGCAAGAAGAGACTGATCTCAGAACTGGCATTAGCTCTGTTCCTTTTCACTGGTAACATATTACATGTTGCTGGTCAAATGTAGCTTCGCAGACACTAAGCACATATGCACCACTCTTCTAAACTTGGAAAACACAAAACTGGAAAATATGTCAAACTCTTCTTAATGTTTAAGAGAATTGAACATAAAACACCAACAAATTCTTTAACTTTACGTAAATAAATCATATAATAAATAAATCACATATTTTTTTAATATACTCTCCTAATGCAGTCTGACGCAAAGCATGCTGGAATTGGAAATCCTGCTTTACCAATTGTGTTGAAATGACTTGTTTAAATAAAGTAAATTGAACAAGCAGTAAATACATTTTTTGAGTTTTAGCAAAAACTTCAAGTTAGTCAAAAATAATCATTATACTTTACTCAAAATTAGTGTTTCTGGAACTTAAAATATTTAAGTAAGTAGAACTTTTTTTATAGTGCGTGAGTGAATGAGTGAGTGTGTGTGCCCTGCGATGGGTTGGCACTCCATCCAGGGTGTATCCTGCCTTGATGCCCGATGACTCCTGAGATAGGCACAGGCTCCCCGTGACCCGAGGTAGTTCGGATAAGCGGTAGAAAATGGAATGGAACTTTTTTTATGAAATTAAGTTTACACTACTTAATCTGTTTGATTATTTTGAACATTTGGGTTTACAGTATACCGTTCAAACGTTTTTGGACACTCATGTGTTCATTTTTTCCCTTATTTTAAAATAACAGTCAACTCTAAAATGTTCCCATCTACTATGTGCTCTTATTGGCTGCTCTTTCTTCATTATTCAGTCAAAGTTATCCATTTGAAAAAGATTTTTTATTAAATAAAATGTGAGTTTTGTTTGCAAAATTATATGTTTGTCTGCTAAACTAATTTCCGACATTTAAGCAGATCAAAAGGTTTTTAAATTAGACAAACATTTCACCCAAGTGTCCAAAACCTTTTAACTTGTAGTTTTAAAGACATCAAACAATTTATTTTTTCAAGCAGACAACTCCATTCAGACCTATGAAAAATGAACCTCTTAGCCTGTAAATTCTCTTCAGGGCTTCCAGAATATACATGTTATAATGGTGCCTGTAAATCAAGACCACGTGTACGATTTCTCTGCACAAATGAGTTCCCGTTCTTCAGAAATGAATCAAAAGACACATTTTCAACATTCAAAATTCCATTGGTAACACATGCCGCAACACAACACGAGGAAAGTGTTTTGCATATTCGCTGTTGTCTACAGGTAGACAGAGGTTACTGCGTGCTTTTGAAGACAACCCTCACTAGAAGACTGACCTCAATGGCAAGCTTCTCTCTTTCCACCCCCCTCTATAGCCCCCTCTATCCCCCGGGCAGGATGTTATTGTTGAGCTGGATTTCCATTGTCCGGCGGCTGAGTTGGCCACTGTCCCAGAGTGCAATAGAGAGGCCCCCTAATAGATTCTTCATGTGCCTCAGTCCCGACACACATCATTGCAGGAATTTGGAAATGATTTTAGCAGAGTCCCGTCGCTCTGCGTGTTAACCTTCCCCCACAACCATCTACAGAGAGAGGGAGGGACGGCGTGAACCCAACAATGTGAAAAAGAATTTTGTGAATGTACTTCAGAGAGAGAAGGAAACATGCTCCTCTACTAGTGCTGAGAATGTGAAGTGGAGCCTTTGAGTTGGATCCCTTTTGTTTGTAGTCGGGTGCGCAGGAATCTTCAGCTTTCCCGTACCTTTAAAGCTTTGGAAAGTCATGAAGTGTTCCACAGATCAAAAACACGCTTTCCTGCACGGACAGATTCTTGTCAGCGGCTTCACATACTTTGGCATGTCATTCTCAAAGGCCTACAACATTGTTTGTGCCAGCACAAGTATACACATGCATGGAAAACATTGCGGCAGTGTTAACCCAAAAATGGTGAAGAACATTGCTGCTGGACGGGAATGAAGATAAATGGCTGTTCCACTGGCTCAGTCATGACCACAAATATTACAATGGGGAAAGTTACATTCTGACACAGTAAAGACTAATAAATACACTCATCGTTGGTGGGAAATGAGTTACAGTCAATAACATTTGCGATAACATAATTTTTTATGAATATTTGCATTATGTATGACCCATAAGAAATTCGCAGTTTTTTATAGTAAAAGTGTTGTACCCATGATTTTTGCCATAGTATACTGTATATGGCATGTTATAGTATATAATATATTAATATATGGGCAGTTGATGAATAAATATCATACATGTGTCCAACGGTGTGACAGCAAAATTTAGAAAACAAACTAAATGCTAATATAACATTGCTTTATAGTATTAATATGTATGTTTAATTATATATAAAGCATAAGAGAGATTTATTTTCCTTGCTATTAATTTCTAAAGTTTTTGCTTTACAACATAGGACAAATAAGCATATTAGTCGGTCAACTACCCATTTATAAAATATTATATAGTATAGTATAGTATTATAATATGATATAATATAAATAATAAAATAGTTTAGAAGTTTAAGTGGTTGGCTATTTACACAAGCCTACCATTTTGTTTTAAATGGACTGTTCACCCAAAAATAAAAGTTTGTCATCATTTGTCTGACACCATTTCTGTTAAAAAAGGTTTGGAATGACGTTAGGGTGAATAAATGATAGATACATTATTATTTTTGTGTAAACTATTCGATTAATTGAGCAACAAAATAAAAGTAATACCAGAAACGTACTGTATTTACTTCACTCTATTGAATGTCTTCTTTTTACTTAGCTAAAAATGTACTCACCTGTATTACCACTCAACTGTATTAATGTCTTTATTCTGAATGAAAATTCAGCAACATGTTGTCAACAAACATTGCCGTTGTGTCGGCCTAGTTCTAAAAAGTGTTTAAAACATGATTTAAACCACAATTACAAAAGAATGTTTTTCCGAAGCAGTTTCTATGAAGAACCTGTGGTCTTTAACAGTGTCATTTACAAGAGATTCCGTCTCTATGCATGTTCTTAAACCATGAAAAGTGAGAGGAAATACAGAAAGCGAGCAAGACAGGTGGCCAGTCCTGTCCTCTCCTGTTTGAACTCTCTTTCATTCTTTCGCTCTCCTCTGGGGTTTTTTCAAGCACGCAGTGACAAGCGCATTCATTTTCTCGCTCTATTCTTACGCTCTCCCCTCTTTTTTTGTCCAGCCTGCTGGATTCTGCTTCATCGCTATTCAGCTCCCAGACGGACCACCATTGATTAGAGACCTCCACCCCCCCCAACAGCGCCCCTCTAAAACATACTGACACACACACCCACCATCTCCACCTAACACACCCTGCACTCAGCAGCTGCTATGCTAATGAAGCTCAGAAATACAGAGATGACAAGAGATGGCAGAATGAGAGATTCATAGAGCCCAATCATAATATATGAATATAAGCCCTGAAAACACCTTGCAATAACTCTGCTACTAGATTTAGATATGCTGTGATCATTTGTGTCTCCATTTTCATTGAGCTTGTCTATGTTGGCTGGTTGGTTCTTGTCACATGACCTGCGGTGCGATTTTGAGCGCGTCACATTTAAAATAACGAATATGCGTGCGGAAGAGATGCAAAATGAGAATCGGGCCTTACCCAGATAGCACAGGTACATCTGTACAGATGTCTGGTGGAGATCTGGAAAACATCTGCTGTGTAAAAAGACCTGCTAAACATCTTCGAAAAAGCTGTTGTACATCCATTCTAAATCATACACATCTTACAGACATCTCCTAGAGTTCTTTATGACATCTGACAGCATACTTCTTAGAGATGTAGGTCAGATGAGCAAACAGCATCTGCCAGATGTCTTGCAGTTGAAAATGCAGACATCACATAGATGTAGGTGTAGATAAAACCAGTCAATGTTTGCATTATTTCCTGTAAGCTTATTGTTTTCTATGCTGTATTTGACCTTTCCGCCAAATAATTGTATACAATAAATACATTAAAAGTTTGGTTTATGATGCACCATACACATCATATTTTGATAGTTTAATCTATTCTATAATCTAATCTAGGGCGTATTGAAAACAAATAATTGTACAAATAGTCAATAAAATGCATTTTGAAAAGTACATTCAAACATAACTTTGCCTTGTGTTTGTGTAATTCTCACAGTAGAAACAAATCTCAAACCTTGACTTTATACGTGGTGGCGTGGACTGTGACTATTCAAACAAATCTCAGTTTTCTATCCATTCAACGGAAGTCAACGGGGGTCATTGTTGTTTGATTATCAACGCTCTTTATTTTATTTTATAATTATTTTCTGTTTTATAGAAGAAAGAATGTCATACAGGTTTAGATTGACATGAGGTGAGTAAATAACGAAAGACGTTAGTAAACCATACCCTGGTTGTTTTCCAAGCAACAGATTCAAGTGAATATCCACATTAAAGGGTCCAGTGTACCAAATTTAGTGGCATCTTGTGAATTGCAACCAACGGCTACACCACTCCCTGTAGAAACACTTCGGTGGCTGACACAGAACAAAGATGTCGTCCCTTTTTTACTTCTTTGCCGAAGGAGATTATGTATTTACGAAATGCGCTCTGTAAAGCAATTTTGGCCGTTTACAGCAATTGTAGAAACAACGCCGAAGTGTATGTAGATAGAAAAATCTCATTCTAAGGTAATAAAAACATAACGCTTCAATATGTAAGGTCTTTATACACCTCTGAAGATATAGTTATGTGTATTATATTGCATTTCTGTCAATAGATCCTCCCCAATATTACACATTGGACCTTTAAGTAGAATAAATGTACAGTGTGCCGGTCGGTATCATTAATAAAAACGTTCTGCTGATCAGGACCTTAGTGTGAAGATGAAAGTACATGAAGATTTTGGTCACAGTCGATGAGAAAGTTTAGTGGTCATTATATAAAAAATTTGACTGTGAAAGTAACCATGACATTAAAGATGATTACTGATATTGTGTTAATCCAACACCTAAGACTATGCATATGTGACCCTGGACAACAAAACCAGTCTTATGGATCAAATTTTTGCAATTGAGATTTTCACATAATATGAAAGAATAAATGAGATTTCTATTGATGTATGAGTTGTTAGAATATGACCATATCTGGCTGAGATACAATCGTTTAAAACTCATGAATCTGACTAAACTAATAAAACAAACACTTGAATTACAACACACTAACACTGACTAAACTACACTTACTTTGACAGGCAAGACAGCGACAGGAACAAGTACAGCGACAGGAACAAGTACAGCGACAGGAACAAGTACAGCGACAGGAACAAGTACAGCGACAGGAACAAGTACAGCGACAGGAACAAGTACAGCGACAGGAACAAGTACAGCGACAGGAACAAGTACAGCGACAGGAACAAGTACAGCGACAGGGACATGTACAGCATAAACGTACCGCAACATGTACAACAAGTAATGCACGAGCAACGAGACAAAGAAACATGAGGACTCTTTATAGGGAAGGTAATTAACACAAACAAGGAAACAGGAGGGTTGGGCAATGACGCGACCTGAGGAGAGTATGGAAGACCGCAAGGGTCAAAAATATCTCTCCCCACATGAAACAGAGGATTCTGTATGATTCCACCTCTAAACCAAGAAATACCTGACAAGGAGAGGTGGAACCATGACAGAACCCCCGCCTTAAGGAGCAGCACCCTGATGCTCCTCAAAGGCACGAACAAGACAAGGCAGACTGGGACAAAGACAAGACCAAACAAAACATGGAGAACAAGACTAGGGGCAGACTGGCAAGAACAATCAGGGGATTAGGGTGACTCAAAAATAACAGACATGGGAGGGGGGGCGGGGGCAAACAAGAATACACAGGGGGAAGTCCAGAAGGGGCAGGGCTGGGAGGGGAAGTCCTAGCCCTGGGGAACGCGCCAGAGCGCGGAGCCCCAGGGGGCTTGACAGGGCTTGGTGCCGGTCGGAAGACCGGCTTGACAGGGTTGGACGGCGGCTGGGCAGCCGGACTTGACGGCGGCTGGGCAGCCGGACTTGACGGCGGCTGGGCAGCCGGACTTGACGGCGGCTGGGCAGCCGGACTTGACGGCGGCTGGGCAGCCGGACTTGACGGCGGCTGGGCAGCCGGGCTTGGTGCCGGTTGCTGGACCGGGCTTGGTGCCGGTTGCTGGACCGGGCTTGGTGCCGGTTGCTGGACCGGGCTTGGTGCCGGTTGCTGGACCGGGCTTGACGGCGGCTGGGCAGCGCCCTTAGACGGCGGCTGGGCAGCGCCCTTAGACGGCGGCTGGGCAGCGCTCTTAGACGGCGGCTGGGCAGCGCTCTTAGACAGCGGCTGGGCAGCGTTGTCTAACGGCGGCTGGGCAGCGTTCTGTGATGGCGGCTGGGCAGCGCTCTCTGGCAGCTGCTGGACCAGCCTGGGTGCCGGTTTCTGGAGCGGATCTGTGGCCGGGCTGGACGCTCGGACCGTCACCTCCCCACAGCGCCCCCCCAAAAAATATTTGGAGTTTGACACCACCGGACTCGGGACCACCGGACTCGGGACCACCGGACCCGGGACCACCGGACCCGGGACCACCGGACCCGGGACCACCAGACCCGGGACCACCGGACTCCTCTTCTTTCTCCTCCGTTTGCCAACAGAACTGGTGGGCGGTGGATTGGCTACAGGAGGCGAGGAGATACCAACGAACCCGATCTGCAGGGCCTGGTCCTCCGGGATGGTGACCGCCCCCGTGGGAGGGCTCACCCTAGACCACTCACGATCTAGCAGGGCCTGGACAGTGTCCGCGAAGCCCTGGGACTTCAGCTGGCGCATCTCAGCGGGTCCTAGGGGCTCAGAGTCAACTATTAAAAATTGCCTTTAACTCCGCCTCGTTGAACCCCGAGGACCGCGCTGCAGCCAGGAAGTCAAAAGCAAAGTCCTTCACGAACCTTCCCCGCTGCCGGAGGCCAAACAAAACGTGGGCTTGGTGGCCTCTTGTGGCAGCGATCTCCCGCTCTTCCATTCTGCCTGCTGGGTTCTTCTTTGGCTCGTGCATTCTGTCAGGAACCTCGGATTGAGACATGGCGTGAGAACCCAATTGCAGGCAGACAAAGACGGTGGTGAAAGGGTTAACAGATATATTTATTACAAATAACAAGACACTACAAAACAGGCAAAACAAAACCCACGTGGGGGAAAACAGGAATGGTATATATAAACTTAAACAAGGAACAAGGACACTGACTAACTAAACTAATAAAACAAACACTTGAATTACAACACACTAACACTGACTAAACTACACTTACTTTGACAGGCAAGACAGCGACAGGAACAAGTACAGCGACAGGAACAAGTACAGCGACAGGGACATGTACAGCGACAGGGACATGTACAGCGACAGGGACATGTACGGCGACAGGGACATGTACGGCGACAGGGACATGTACAGCGACAGGGACATGTACAGCGACAGGGACAAGTACAGCGACAGGGACAAGTACAGCGACAGGGACAAGTACAGCGACAGGGACATGTACAGCGACAGGGACATGTACAGCATAAACGTACCGCAACATGTACAACAAGTAATGCACGAGCAACGAGACAAAGAAACATGAGGACTCTTTATAGGGAAGGTAATTAACACAAACAAGGAAACAGGAGGGTTGGGCAATGACGCGTGCATAAAAATCAAAATATTGCCTTTGAAGTTGTTAAACATCCACTCACAAAAATAAAGTTTTTATATATTTAAGGTACGAAATTTACAAAATATCTTCATGGAACATGATCTTTACTTAATATCCTAGTGATTTTTGGCATAAAAGAAAAATCTATAATTTTGACCCAAACAATGCTTTTTTGTCTTTTACTAAAAATGTTCCCGTGCTACTTAAGAATGGTTTTGTGGTCAGGGGTCACATATTTTAAAGCAGCGATAGTTTTTATTTCAGTTCCATCGATATAATAGAATAATACCATCCCATACCATGTATTCTTGCTTTTTCTCCCTTTTTTACTCAACTTTGGTTAAATGTAAGTAAAGCTGATTTGCAACAACGCAAAATGATGAAAAGTGCTTATAAATAAAATAAAGTTTCAGCTGTACATTGCACAGTCTTGCAGATTTGTCAGGATGCATTCAATTAACCTAAATTGAAATAAATCAGTAATCTGTTTATAATCTGTGATAATTCCATCAAGCACATCAAATTTACAACAGGAATGTACAATCAGATTTCAGCAATCATTTTATTACTGCTGCATTGAGTACAGTGTTGGGTGTAACTAGTTACTAAGTAATTAGTTACTGTAATTTAATTACTTTTCCCTTGAAAAAGTAAAGTAAGGGATTAATCATATGTTTTCTATAATTTAATTACAGTTACTTTTGATGTAATTAAACTAAATACTTTGTGAAATATATGCGTGTGCAATAGTGAAATTGACATCAAAATTCAAAGTCTTACTTTAAAATCTGTGCTTTAATGTATAATTCACACATGTGTAATACGTTGGTCGGTTAATAATATTATTTGAATGAATTCAATAAGCCGTTTCATGTATATTCTTGAATCACTTAACTAATCAAGGTTGATGTAGGATATAGAAAGTAATTAGTAATGAGTAACTAAATACTTTTTGGACAGAGTAATTTGGACAGTAATCTATTTACACTATTGAATATGTAATGAGTAACTAGTAATTAATTACTTTTTCAGAGTAACTTACCCAACACTTATTGAGTATGAAGTGCAAAGAATGCACTGTGCCGTTGCACTACTTTTGCACCACATTATCATCCGTGCCTTTTGTTGAAGCAAGCGTCAATCTCAGAAATGACTCCTAATCATAAATAGCACATTTTTGCATGTCTCGTTTTGCATCCTTTGTGCGATGAGCATAAGAAATATCTCAAAACGTGTGTTTTGCTTACATTTCTTAGAAATTGTAGGTCTACACATCTGCAGTGACAATTGACCAAGTTTGACAAAAAGGCACAAAAATATGGTAAGATCTTCATAAGGTTTGTGATATCATTGCATAAAGAAACATGCAAGAAGAAGAAAAAAATCAGGCAGGAAAAAGCACAGAGAAGTAAACCAACATGTAAACAAAGGCGAACAAAAATGGGAGGAGAGCACAAGCGCTTTGGTGGACGATAGAGGATGAATATGGTTATATGTATATGGAGCAGGCAGCTGGGGAGAGGCCCCTGTTCTCCTCTCTCCTGCTCAGCTATTTAGACGTGTCCCTGAGCGGCATGACCCAATGGCCTGCAGGGCGGGGCCACCCATGTGACATCTGCCTTTTTGCGCGAGGGAGCGCCCATATGGAGCAAACGGGCATTAACGCACATGCGCGTACGCATACATATATACTCGGCCCTGGCCTTGTCACATCGCTGTACACTCCTGCTGTCTGAACCTTTTGTTCCGCTATTGTGCATCTCACTCACCCATGTTTGCCTCATTCCTGCACAGACCATAAAGAGGGAGGGTGTGTGCGTTGAGGAGGAACAGTCTGGTCAGCGACGTATCCATGCAGCAGGCTGCGAGGGCAGGCGTGCACACACACACACACACACACAGAGCTGAGGTTAAGGTGCAGGGTAGAAGAGCAGTAGGGTCAGACTTTCTCTTTTCTACACATGTTCAGGTCTGTGTAACCAGAGGGCGTTGATGTCACCCAGCTGGACGCTCCGATGGGAGTGTCGCCCGTGTCTGGTTTTGTCTTCAAGACGACGTAAGCAGTTGGACAGATGAAAATTTTCGCCGTAAGCATTATCAATGAACTTAAATAATCTAGTAAACACGCTGGGTAAACTTTGTCTGGTATTTCCGCACTTTATGCTGTGAACCGTGAATGAGATCGTTAAGAGATCTGCTTTAACTTTCTAAAAGCAACAAAGGATCCGTTTTTGCCTAATCCTTGAGCAACTTGTTGCCAACAATCTAAACGTTATTCTCTTTTACTGCTGACAATAAACCATCTTTTGTTGCACCAGTTCTCCTTCCAACTGTAATCAGGACATCTGGAAACAACTGAGCAACAAACCTCTTGACCACAGTGTCGTCACATTCATGTATTCTATTGACTTTACAGTCATTCGATGTAACCAAGTACATGTCAACACACTTGATCACGTTCACCAGTTCCACTTCTGCTTGTTGAGTGCATGCTATGTGTGTCACCTCAACACTCCTGCCCTTGTTTGTGTGTAAGTGGCTGTACGTACGTATGTCTGGCTATGCTGTCACTCCTTTCGGGATACACAAGTGTGAGTGTGCGCCGGAGAGTGATGGTGGGGAATAAAGCCCTGGTTGTTTGCAGTGAAACTACGGGTTGTAAGTGAGTGGGGAGATGCGTTTATGTTTGACTGGACAGGCTGAATGGGACTATTCAGCAAACCCCCAAACTGCGACCCTCTTTTCTTTCCATTGTCATCCCCTCTTCTCCCTCCTGCCCCGTACAGCACAAGACACAGCGAGAGAGAAGAGAAAGAGATGTCTGGGTGGAAGTGAGAAGTGGGGGTTGGGGTGAACAAGGAAAAAACTAAAAGGGTAAAAACAGCGTGTGACACCCCATCTGAAGACCACAAACTTTCGCTGCTGTGAAAGGTGCACCCCAGGTTTATGTCTTAGGACCTTTTTCAATTGAATTTTATTTAGTGCTTCTTACAATTTACGATTTGCATTGTTGCAAAACAGCTTTACATACATTTAGACAGTGAAGAGGTATAATTATATAAGAGACAATGAAACATGAATTAGCATGATATTTGATGATGCTAATACATGATATGTTATTGGTTAAATTACTTGTCCAATTGTATTTATTTATTTCAAATTTGTTTAACTAAAAATATACTATTAATTCAAAAGAATGATTTTTTTATATACAGTGCGGTTGTGAGCGTGTGTGCTAGTTCTCATCTTCTAGTCAATTTTTTACAAGTATTGTAATCATGGAGAAACAGCTTAGCAGAGACATTTGGCAGAGAAAGTCTGATCTTATCAACATGTTTACACTTGCAGGTAGCTCAACATTAACACATTTGCTTTAATGACACAGCATTAAGTACTTAAGTTTTTACTGCCAGGGTAATGCAGGATGTAGTATGTACAGTGGCAACAACACGTGTTTGCATACTTAACAGAATTTTTCTGCCCTTACACCTGTTTCACACTGCCTAAGCTACACAATATTATACAATGTCACATTTCTGAGCGAGCACACTGTTGATTTGTGTGCCAGAATGAATATGCCTCAATCATCTCGGCAATGTTAAACAGGTGCAACAGTGTTCTTATAAAAGTTTCATCACTGTATAGATAAATATATTTGTCAACCCCAAATAGAAGTCTTTGACTTTTCATATTTTACATAATACAAACTATTCAGAGAAGCAAATCCACATCGAGCTTGAAAATAGAAAATCACCATTAAGGACTCACACAATACTTCCAAGTTAAATAGATAACAAGAAAGTTCAATGTGAAATTCCTCCCATGTTCAAATGCATGTCTGATAGTTTCCATACATTGCCATGTTATTGTTTAATAAAAGAAACAGTCTCAAATGACAGGAAGGGCAAACCCAGACAGGAAGCGAGTAAAGAGGGCATTGCTTTGATGATATTTAAGGGACCTGTTTAACAAAGGTAATCCCAACTTTCCCTGAGTTCTTACACAGTCAAGCTGACAAATGATAAATCAGTGTCTGTGCTTTTCCTGTGGTCACAGTCAGGAAAGAGACATAAAAGCAATCCAAGTACTCAGGGTTTGTCATTTTCTTGGTTTCACTTTGCAAAAGACAAAAGGTATGATTTATCTCTGGTCATTCTTGTTGTCTCGACTAGATCATGAAAACGTTAAATGTTTTCCCATTTAAAACATTTTATGAGACACATGACTTGAATAATAACTTCCATCTCAATAGTTAATAATTTTAGTGAAGATTAAGAGACAATTATACTTAACATTAAGAATGACAACAGGGTTGACTGAAGCAGACATGGCATTATAATGTTGTGCTTAAAGTTGTGAGCTGCTTAAATATACAACTTCAATACTTTTTCTATGAATAGCTACCTTTCAATGACCACTTGTTTACTATACAAACACATAACAGGGTTGACATTTTTACATCATTAAACGACAGCTTGCTTCCTAAAGAATTATTACGTATTCATTATGATAACATTAGTCTAAATTATGGACTAGAAATTTTCATCTTAAAGAGGAAAATATAACAGTAACAGGGTTGACAGAGAATATACAGATTTAATGGTGTTTAAAGTATACATTATGGCAAATAAAATCGCATGAAATATATTGAAAGAATAATAATAACATGCGTTGTACACATGCAACATAGGCTACTGTGTGTTCAACAAAATGTTTTTATTTGCACAAACTTGGATTTTTGTTGATTAGAGAATATCTATGTAGTAGGTCATAGTATATAACACATGGTAAAACTTGCCATCAACACTTCATTGTTAATGTTATATTGTATACATATGGTATACTAATGGCCCGTAGAATGAGCCTGTAATGACATGGTCTGCATTGACACAGAGGAACTGGCTTAAGGGTGTGCATTCATCGTCTCTTTCTGTGGGAAAGTCTGGGCGGATTGGATGCATGTTTGAAAATGTATATGTGTGTAACCATCTGTATACGTGAAGGAGAAGTGAACCTTCGTGCCTGAGCTGACTCACTTTGATCCTGTTCAGTGGTCTGAAACCGTTTTCCTGAGCTGCCAACAGACACGACCCATGCACACACAGAAACACACACACACACACCGGCTCTATTCATATTGACACACCAGACGTCTTCCCACGAAAAATCACCGCAAACCGGCCGCAGTCGCACATAAACACGCACACATATTATACTCAATGTATCCTTCATTTACGCAAACCGCTGTGGGAAACATGTACATCAAAGGTTTACTGGAACTCCACATCTGGGAGACTCATCTCGGTTCATGACTCAACACGTGTGTTGTAAGAAAGCTCAATTATATGTGCAAACACCTTTCAGCTCTGCCAAGGTGCTTTACTCATCCGGCATGAGCGGTAAACTAGATTCAGATAATATAAGGTGAGCGGTAAGTTGTGCAAAGCTCAATGTCATGATTTTGGAGTGTTATGGGTAAAGTCTTACCAGGTGGTCGCTTGGAGACCCAAGTTAAAATACCTCAGTGTCTGTGACTTGGGTTTCCAAGTCTGTACCATTTTTCAAATATTGTATTGTTTGCCAGCTAACAATGATGTCAGTATATATAATGATATGTTGTTGAAACATGTAGATTTTCACAACAACTGTTTCATGTTAGGTGCAAGACAAAGTTACTAGTACTCTGAGTTAAGGATGTTTTGGTTGCACTGAGAATGTGTGCCTGTGAGAAAGGGTGTCTGTGGGTTTGTGGTTGCAAATGCGGATGTTTAGTAATGTTTATTATGGGTATGCATCTTTTATAGTGCCCCCTTCGCAACAAAAAAACACAATTTTAAAACAAAGCATACAACCTTTTGTTTGCTGATTGTCAGATGTCCAAAAAATGGACTTTCTCACAAATGATTCAATAAGCTCAGGTTTAATATTTGACCATCTAAAGTGATCTTATTTTGTCTTAAGGAGATCGTTCACCCCAAACTAAAAATGATGTCATGATTTATTCTTTATTTTGTTAAAACCTATAAGGCTGTTTCTTCTGCAGAACACAAAAGAAGACATTTTGAGAAATGAAAGTCAAGGGGGACGATTGTTATTTGTTTACCGACATTCTTCAAACTATCTTCTTTTGTGTTCTGCAGAAGAAAGAAAGTGACAATGACAAGAAGGTGAGTAAAGGATTAAAAAAATCTATGCCTTGTATTAAAACGCTTCTCAGGGGCCGCTTGGTTATCTTCAGATTTGGACTGTTTGTGTGAGGGTGTGCAAGCAGGTGATGTGGTTCTGGCCGGAAGGTCACTGAAAGCCGTCAGTTCCCTTTTCCTCTCCGGATATTCCCAGCATTCTCCCCGCAACATCACCAGCCGTGAATTCTGGGAAACAGGGGGCAGGAAGCCTGGCTGGGCTGCTGGGAGAGTCGCTCAGATTGGACTATTTTTGCCCGGATGCAAGATCAGCCTTATCTGACTGGGTATATTGATCCAGTATTAGCATGAGACTTCTAAAACTGGTCACAGATCAGTTGAAAGGGCAAGTTCTCACAATGCCACAAATACCACAGCTGGTAAAGGAGTCCCTATGTGGAAGGAAAACACTGACCTCTGGTGGCTACTGTCATAAGAGGAGAGAAAATGAAACATTTTCTGCACATGCTCGGTAGAGTTCCTCTTTGAAAAATAATGAAAATATAAAGAATATCACAGTTTGCTTCAGTATCTTCATGTCATTCAAAACCTGTATATAACTTTCTTCTCTGGAACACATTTTTTATGTCTCAGTGTTATAAATGAAGAGCATGACCAGATGAATCTCGTACTTAATGTGTCTTTATTAGCCTGAATATGTTTTAAATGTTGTGTAAATGCTGACGTAAATGCCATTTGGAAACTGATCCATTTTTGCTTTGAGTTTAATCACAAATCATTTTCTTCAAACCATTTCACTTAATTCGTCTTGAGAAACTCGTCATTCTCTGCAAAAACAAAAATACAAAATTAAATATCGAGCTACACAGAGATATTTCTCAGCCATAAAGTTTCTAATTTACAACAAGAAAAAAACAGAAACAGATCTTACCATCATCTCTCATCATAACACCGCAGTATTCATTACACTCTTTCTGGCTGTAGAATCTGTTTCCGTTGCCCTTGCAGCCTCCATATTTGAAGGACACACACTTTCCAACAGATGAATCAAAGGCCCACAGGTCTATGGAAACTTTACAGGGACCAGAGTCAATGGGGATTCTACAGCTCGCTAGAGGAACACAACAGATTTTACATATTAGGACTTTACACAGAAACACTGTTGTTGCAAATCTGTGTGCTGTAATTTCTACAGTAAAAAATATATATTTTTACAAATCTTTATACAATCTGTTGATCTCCGAAATCTCCGAAATCATTCAACAACATACAGTATAAGTACCCAGACAGCAATGATATGTGATTTAATGTTGAATCAATAGTAAATCAATTTTATTTAATCTCTGGGTCATCTATATGACTTTTACATTTTTTATAGATAATGTTTTCCACTGGAAGGTTACAATTGGGTCCAGGGCATGAAAAGGAAGTAACGATTGTCTTTTTTCCGGATCGTGAGGTATACCCAAGTAAAATGACAATTTTTTTTGCAACATGTCAGTCATTTGAGCCCGCCCATGCGCCGACCAAACAAGTGCAAATTAATAAAAATAAGGATGTGTAGAGATATATAATAATAATAAATACTTCACCACTGTGTAAAACGATTAGAACGATCATTTTTTATTTCATGCCGACTTTAAAGTCCCGGTAAAATAAAAAATGACTTCTTAATTTTTCATGAATTTGTGTATGTTTATTGTTAAAAACGTATCAATGTGGTATATTTTCTTTTTAAAATTCATGTACCCTCATAATCTTCAGTATGAATCCCAATATTTTCTTCCGCCCTTAAATGACTATCCATCTCGAAAATCCATTAACTCCTCCCCTTCAGCTCTCAGTCTGCTGCCATTTTCATTTCAACATTTCACAGGAGGTTTTACTCATCCAATCAATTCGTATTAATAACGCTAGCCACGCCCACTAATGTTCTCCTTTTCGGACATAAAAACGACTTGCGGTTCACAGGGACTTTAAGGCCCTTGACAGGTTTATTAACCTGACAGGTTACATTAACAGCTAAACAGATGAGGTTGAAAATATCTCATATTCAGTTTTTGTTTCACATACGAATTGAAACTTTTCCTTGAAGACTGACTGATTCCCAATGTAAGGGAATCACACCGTACAGAAGTGACATTGAAACACACCCTCAGTGCGACAGCTCTGCAGACACTCCTTCTCTGTCACAAAGTTATTGTGGTTCCCCAAACAGCCTCCGTAGGTGAACATCTGACAGGTCATGATGGACGAGTTGTAAAAGTAGCGCTGTAACATTCCAAAACACGGACCGGAGTCGACCGGGGCCTTACAGGCTTCTACAGAGACAAACACACTGTGATCAAATAAAGGATGATATTCATTGTATTGATATAACTATCGCTGTTTAAAGTACATGATTGTTGCATGGAAACCGGTCCAACTGGGCACAAAACCACCCAATCCATTTTAAACAGGATTTTTAAAATATATTTTATTTGCAATAACAAATAACTCAGTTTTGATATATTATTAAAAAGCGTGATTTTTTATTGTGTTATCACGCTTTTATGCTTTTTAGCTGTATTTTTTTTTGAGTTATTATTACCTAATCGAAACAACCCAACTGCAGTTTGATTGACATTACTGTGGATGCACAATATAAATATATATTTAATATTTTTAAAACAGAGTTTTGTGCATTATACAATATTTAAGTTATAATGTAACTTAACACTGGACACTTTAACTTTATTTTACATATTTTTGTAATTTGTCCTGTACACACACTATTAGTGTGTATTATATAATTATTTATCAATTATAAAATATAATTTTTACTATGAAACTCACCAGCTGCTCTGAACATGGGCGTGTCATCGCCCGATCCCTCTTCAGGGGGCGGCACAACCACATTCCTCCTCGCCCTCTATTGTGATTGGATGACATAAGATAAACAAAGCTTATCTATGCAATACAACTGTTTCATTACTTTCGCCTGTAATGAAATACTGTTTTGTTTCCTTTTGGATATTCAATCTCTATAAATGCATTTTCAGTGACAATGAGCTTTCTACCTGGATCTGTGGCTCTGGCATGAGCTGCTCACCTGGAACACATTCACCTGATGGCACAAAAGAAAAGCGAAGGTGACAGAAATAAAGACAAATGGGGTGCTTTGTGTTAGTTTGCGTGTCTCAGTACCTTTGTTTTTCTTCATAACTATGGTCTCTTCACTCATTCCCTGTTCAGCCACAAGAGCCTTGAAGTCTTCGATGAGAGTGGGTCGCAGCTCCATAGTACGACCTACGGGGGCAGTATAATCGAAAAAAGAAATCAGGAGCTGGTAAGTCAAAAGTGTGAAGAAAAATAATTGTGTGTGAGAAAAACCGAAACAGGACCAGTTTACATGTTGTCTAATTGTTCAGACCCAACTGGGCACCTTTGCAAAATGTATATGCATAATAAACTAAATAGGACGAGGGGTAGGCCTATGTAACTTTGATTCTTATATTGATCTAAGCATTTATTATGTACCGTAGAGTTTCACAGATGTCGTTTTGTCACCTCCCGACTTCTGTTTATACATCACCACCAGTGCATACTCATCATAGTTTGTGTGAACCACATAGGCATCAACATCAGCATTCCACTCTACAGGGGAGAGACACAAACAGTCAGTGGTTTATACAAGAGCACTTTACAGTCGACTGTAAGGGTGTGCTCACTGGAAACATGATATCTGAATTTTCCTGGTGTTGTGGTCATCTGATATTCTCCACTGATGGACTTGCAGGTGCCGTGCCTGCAAACCAAAAGCACATATAGATTAATACGGAGTTCATAAACTTTTTTTGTAATGCCCTCTTTGTGTTGAGTGCATTGTTTTGCGGCCCCCTAAATAAAGAGTTTTAAAGTTAAACTTAGAATTTTAATTTAACCAAAAACATTCAGTTACACAATCCTTGAACATCAATTCTTTGGGTTGTTGGTCTTATTTTTCTGACGTTTGATTGGAGAAAATCTATGATCAATTTCTACAGTATATTTCACTGAATGCCACAAAATATGTGCCCCCCTGGATTGATCTGGGGGCCCCCGAGGGGGGCTATGACCTTTTGTGTTGCTGACGCAATGTTTTACCACTGAGCAACAGGAAGGGTTGTTTATATTAAAGGAATTTTTTTATGTTGACTGTATTTCACATTGAGTGAAAAACTATTTCAAAATGATTTTACTTATTTGTTTACACGGGTTCAGTTTATGAACGTCAAACGTCAGTAAAATAGTCCACCAACCCAAAGAAACCTCTGGTTTAAACGACCAAAGTAACAGTGTTGACAATTTATGATGATCAAATCTAACAAAACATAAAATGACAAAAAAAGACTTTGAAAATCATTAAATTGGCGAAACAATAGTTTTATTTTATGTTGTAAATCAGGTGTATCAATACTTGCTGGTCAACTGTATTTTTTTATACAGTCAAATTGGCTTTAGAAGTCATTTCAATTTACTGTTCTAGACAGTTTTGAGTTTGCAACTTATTCTGAAGAGTTGAAGTAATTTAAAAACATTTAAAACAAGAAGTTAAAAAACAAACATATTTACAGTCCTTCCTTTAACATGTCAATAAGCGAAACATCCTACCTGAAAGATGTGCGGGTCATGCTGATCATCTCTGATGATCCAGAGGACTTCAGCTCCAGAGAGCCGATGGCTGCTTCACCCTTATGACGCTTGAGCCAAGGGCAGGTAGACGCCCCGGCTATATCAAACCATTTCCCCATAAACTAAGAGGAAAGAGATGGTGAAGGTCAAGGGAGAAGATCAGATTAGGAGACATTTGTTCCAAATGCAAAGTGTTTCTCTAGCCAAAATAACATCAATAGTTAAAGTAAAAGAGGATTATTTAGGAGAACACTTTTTGTTAATTATATTAATGGGAAAAGTGTCCTACTTTAACCCAATTCACCACAATAGTAATAATAAGGGTAATAACTACAATTAAACAAAACTGCTTTGAAACAGGCATGAAATTAAAAAAAGATAATCCAACAAATTTAGCATGTTGCCTTTAAATAAAATACATTACAAATCTATTGGGGCATGTTGTCACAAATAACACAAACTACAGCTTTTAAAATAAGCTGTGTGTCTGTATAGAATAACAACTAACTTTTAAGTAAAAAATAATCAAGTAACAACTAGCAGATTCTTAAACTTAAAAACACGTTTCATTTTAAGAAAAAGTTATATGTGAAAAGGCCTTTTATATAAATCATAACCTACCCGGTTTACATCAAAGTTCTCTTGGGTCTGAGGTTCAGAGTATCCAGCATGAAGCAAGGCCACGAAGGCCAGCAGAAACCCCACAAGCACACGCATCATTCTGAACGTCTGTGATCCAGTTAAAGTTCTGATCTGTAAGCCAGATGAGCACCAGGACTGTCCTCTTCCTCCACAGAACATCGACCTCCTGGCCATGTACAACCCCCACAAACAGTCCCACAAAACAAACAGAACAAAGTTCTTCTTATCTGTCTATTGATTGGAACCTATTTGAGCCTTGTTCTTATTTAGTTGGAATGTAAATTAAAAGCTGGAAAACAGAACAAAATGAAACAGTTGAATGCTGATGGATAAATCACAGACATTTAAAGAAATTCCTGTTGTTCAGCCGCACGCAACACAAAACCGTTTTGCTGCTTTTCCTCATGTCAGGAGGACAAATGTTACATTTTTAGTATATTTCATACCCAGTTGAAAAAATGCTTAACATAATCTGCTCTTAAACAGATACTGAAAGCTCATTGTGATTTTCCACATAATATATAAAGTCAGATACAATCATTTCCACACATTTGGCTACATGTCTGTCCTAGTTTCTGCATTTTTATGTAACTTTTTAATATTTTTGTGTTTGTGCCATTTGCTCACACACAGACTGTATTGTGTTGTTTGCAGGTATTTCAGTCCTTCATTGCAGTAACTAGCAGAAAACTGTTCTTTCATACTAACACACGACAGATCTCACATATTTCATATTAGCTCATGAGTGACAGAACTTTAATTCCACAGTAGTGTCTAAAACTATAAACGCACACTTGAAATATATATATTTTTATTGTGACCAGAACTTGTGTTTACACATTAAACAAAATAAAGTACAAGTTTGCACTAAAGGTCACAAAACATAAGCTTCTATTTCCGACTTTAGGAGGATCTATGCCACAAGAGAATTAAAGAACACATTCTGCTTCATTATATGAAATAAGGCAATTAAAGGTAAGCATGATTACATAGAACAGCATAGAAATAGCAGCAGAGAAATCTATTGATATTATGTGATGCATTGTTGTGAAGCTCAGGCTGTGTGCAGCAGGTAAGAGAACAGGAACTGAAATAAAATGTGATTACAAAACAATAAATACAACATTAATCCAATGATTTAAGTGTGCATGAGCAGTAGATTTATATTGTTTACAATTCTTTAATTTATTCTATTAAAATATATTATTTTTGCTGTTATTGAAGTCTTTTAACAATTAAAACATGATCCTCAAAATCTCAAAGAATTGTTTAAGTCTGTGTGGTGTATTTATCAGTATGTAAAATAAATGCTGTTCGCTCATATCAGCTTACCTATTTTCCTGATGAAGGACAGTTTTCTACAACAACAAAAAAAGAAACAAATCACAAAAAGGAGAGATTGTGTGTTTGTGTGTAAAAAGTCTACTGAACTACACACTTGTAATATTTTCATTTAGGAGACGCCTTTATCCAAAGCGACATTTAATATTAAAAAATGATTTGGTTGATTGTGATTGTATTGGATTAACGTGAAAAAATTATGTACATCAGTTGCACATAATAAAGTTGTGTTTACTCTGCATAATTTCATTATGGTCAAATGTAATGGTACACACTTTCATTTAATGTTCTGAACATAACAGTTTTAGATTAATAAGACATACAATTTTATTCCCAACAAGTTATTAAATAAAATTCTAATTTAATAATGTAACCGGCAACTACGCAAGCAAAGGCAACGCTTTTCTGAACAATGGTAACAACAAATCTCAAAGATAAATACAAAATAAACAAAGTCAACTACACACATTTCTCATCCAAAAAGTTTTTATTTTTACAACAATGATATAAATCAGTGGTTCTCAATCCGATTACTGGATAAGTTTAGTTCAACTAAAAATAATATTCACGCTGATGTCATTCCAAACTAAAAATATATATTTTGAAGAACAGTGGTTCCCAAACAACATGGGCTCCCATTGTGTGGGAACAAAGCCACCACATTTCACAAAATATCGGTGTTACACAGAACAACGGGTCGTATACAGGTTTTGAAAGACATGATGGTGAATAGATGACAGTTTTTATTTTTGGGTGAACTATCCCTTTAACACATCGACTGTTGAAGGATGAAGAGTACATCAAATTAAAGGTCTTCCAGAAACAGATCTTACCATTATCTCATCCTAACACCGCAGTTTTCATTACACTCTTTCTGGCTGTTGAATCTGTTTCCGTTGCCCTTGCAGCCTCCATAGTTGAAGGACACACACTTCTTATCAGATGAATCAAAGGCCCACAGGGATATGAGAGCTTCACAGGGACCAGAGTCAATGGGTAGTCTACAAGAAGCTAGAGAAACAACAGATTTGCAACAGTGTTTCTGTGTACCGTTTTATGCAGTAAAACACTTTTACAAATCTTTATACAATCTATTGATCTCCAAAATCATTCAACAACATACAGTACAAGTATCCAGACAGCAATGATATCAGATTTAATGTTGATTCAATATTAAATCCATTTTTCTTTGCTCTCCAGTAATCTACATGTTTTGTGCGTTATTTATAGATAATCTTTTCCGCTGCAAGGTTACAACTGGGTCCAGGGACCATTAAAGTCGACATAAAAGGGAAGTAGCGATTGTCTTTTTCTTTTCAATCGACTGTTGGAGGGGATTTGTAAGATGAAGAGCACATCCAGTTAAAGGTCTTCCAGAAACAGATCTTACCATTATCTCTTATAACACCGCAGTATTCATTACACTCTTTCTGGCTGTTGAATCTGTTTCCGTTGCCCTTGCAGCCTCCATAGTTGAAGGACACACACTTCTTAACAGATGAATCAAAGGCCCACAGGGATATGAGAGCTTCACAGGGACCAGAGTCAATGGGGAGTCTACAAGAAGCTAGAGAAACAACAGATTTGCAACAGTGTTTCTGTGTACCGTTTTATGCAGTAAAACACTTTTTACAAATCTTTATACAATCTGTTGATCTCCAAAATCGTTCAACAACATACAGTACAAGTATCCAGACAGCAATGATATCAGATTTAATGTCGATTCAATATTAAATCAATTTTCTTTGCTCTCCAGTAATCTACATGTTTTGTGCGTTATTTATAGATAATCTTTTCCGCTGGAAGGTTACAACTGGGTCCAGGGACCATTAAAGTCGACATTAAAGGGAAGTAGCGATTGTCTTTTTCTTTTCAATCGACTGTTGGAGGGGATTTGTAAGATGAAGAGCACATCCAGTTAAAGGTCTTCCAGAAACAGATCTTACCATTATCTCTTATAGCACCGCAGTTTTCATTACACTCTTTCTGGCTGTTGAATCTGTTTCCGTTGCCCTTGCAGCCTCCATAGTTGAAGGACACACACTTCTTAACAGATGAATCAAAGGCCCACAGGGATATGAGAGCTTCACAGGGACCAGAGTCAATGGGGAGTCTACAAGAAGCTAGAGAAACAACAGATTTGCAACAGTGTTTCTGTGTACCGTTTTATGCAGTAAAACACTTTTTACAAATCTTTATACAATCTGTTGATCTCCAAAATCGTTCAACAACATACAGTACAAGTATCCAGACAGCAATGATATCAGATTTAATGTCGATTCAATATTAAATCAATTTTCTTTGCTCTCCAGTAATCTACATGTTTTGTGCGTTATTTATAGATAATCTTTTCCGCTGGAAGGTTACAACTGGGTCCAGGGACCATTAAAGTCGACATTAAAGGGAAGTAGCGATTGTCTTTTTCTTTTCAATCGACTGTTGGAGGGGATTTGTAAGATGAAGAGCACATCCAGTTAAAGGTCTTCCAGAAACAGATCTTACCATTATCTCTTATAGCACCGCAGTTTTCATTACACTCTTTCTGGCTGTTGAATCTGTTTCCGTTGCCCTTGCAGCCTCCATAGTTGAAGGACACACACTTCTTAACAGATGAATCAAAGGCCCACAGGGATATGAGAGCTTCACAGGGACCAGAGTCAATGGGGAGTCTACAAGAAGCTAGACAAACAACAGATTTGCAACAGTGTTTCTGTGTAATGTTTTATACAGTAAAACACTTTTTACAAATCTTTATACAATCTGTTGATCTCCAAAATCGTTCAACAACATACAGTACAAGTATCCAGACAGCAATGATATCAGATTTAATGTCGATTCAATATTAAATCAATTTTCTTTGCTCTCCAGTAATCTACATGTTTTGTGCGTTATTTATAGATAATCTTTTCCGCTGGAAGGTTACAACTGGGTCCAGGGACCATTAAAGTCGACATAAAAGGGAAGTAGCGATTGTCTTTTCTTTTCAATTGACTGTTGGAGGGGATTTGTAAGATGAAGAGTACATCCAGTTAAAGGTCTTACCATTATCTCTTATAGCACCACAGTATTCATTACACTCTTTCTGGCTGTAGAATCTGTTTCCGTTGCCACCACAGCCTCCATATTTGAAGGCCACACACTTCTTGACAGATGAATCAAAGGCCCACAGGTCTATGAAAGCTTTACAGGGACCAGAGTCAATTGGGCGTCTACAGCTAGCTAGAGGAACACAAAAGATTTTACATATTAGATTTCACACAGAAACACTGTTGTTCCAAATCTGTGCGCTGTCATTTCTACAGTAAAATATATATTTTTACAAATCTTTATACAATCTGTTGATCTCCGAAATCATTCAACAACATACAGTACAAGTATCCAGACAGCAATGATATCAGATTTAATGTTGATTCAATATTAAATCCATTTTTCTTTGCTCTCCAGTAATCTACATGACTTGTGCGTTATTTATAGATAATCTTTTCCGCTGGAAGGTAACAACTGGGTCCAGGGACCATTAAAGTCGACATAAAAGGGAAGTAGCGATTGTCTTTTTTCCCGTATAGTGACGTATACTCAAGTGAAGGGAGGAAAAACTTGTTGGGCGGGACTTGATTTCGTCGACCGACAACTGAGCCCTGCCCACGCACGACCAGACAAGTGCAAATTAATTTAAAAAAAAGATGTGTACGGATATATAATAACAATAATAATAAATACTTCACTACTGTGTAAAACGATTAGAACGATCATTTTTTTTATTTCATAGCGACTTTAAAGTCCCGGTAAAATCAAAAATGACTTCTTAATATTTCGTGAAATTGTGTAGCATATTTTCTTTTTAAAATTCATGTACCCTCAAAATCTTCGGTAAGAATCCCAATATTTTCTTCCGTCCTGAAATGACTATCCATCTCGAAAATCCGTTAACTCCTCCCCTTCAGCTCTCAGTCTGCTGCCATTTTCATTTCAACATTTCACAGCAGGTTTTAATCATCCAATCAATTCGTATTAATAACGCTAGCCACGCCCACTAATGTTTTCCTTTTCGGACATAAAAACGACTTGCGGTTCACAGGGACTTTAAGGCCCTTGACAGGTTTATCCATATATTAACAGCTAAACAGATGAGGTCACTATGAACTGTCAATGAGTTGAAAATATCTCATATTCAGTTTTTGTTTCACATACGAATTGAAACTTTTCCTTTAAGACTGACTGATTCCCAATGTAAGGGAATCACACCGTACAGAAGTGACATTGAAACACACCCTTAGTGCGACAGCTCTGCATACACTCCTTCTCTGTCACAAAGTTATTGTGGTTCCCCAAACAGCCTCCGTAGGTGAACATCTGACAGGTCATGATGGACGAGTTGTAAAAGTAGCGCTGTAACATTCCAAAACACGGACCGGAGTCGACCGGGGCCTTACAGGCTTCTACAGAGACAAACACACTGTGATCAAATAAAGGATGATATTCATTGTATTGATATAACTATCGCCGTTTAAAGTACATGATTGTTGCATGGAAACCGGTCCAACTGGGCACAAAACCACCCAATCCATTTTAAACAGGATTTTTTTTTTTAAATCTTTTATAATTGATATTTGTTACGAGTTTATTTACAATAAATAATTTCAAAACGGAGTTATTTGTTAAAGGATGAATTTTTATTGTGTTATGCTTTTAAGCTGTATTTCTGACTTCTTATCATCTAATCGAAACAACCCAACTGCAGTTTGATTGAGATTACTAGGCATGCACAGTAAAAAAAAAGAGTTTTGTGCATTATAAAATAAGTTTATAAGTACTGTACTATATTTAAGTTATATTGCAAGTTAACACTGGACACATTAACTTTAACAAATTGCAAGACAGTATCTGTGACCAGTTACAATTTTTTTACAAAATGTAATTTGTCCTGTACACACACTATTAGTGTGTATTATATAATTATTTATCAATTATTAAATATCATTAGTAGAATGAAACTCACCAGCTGCTCTGAACATGGGCGTGTGATTGCCCGATCCCTCTCCAGGGGGCGGCACAACCACATTCCTCCTCGCCCTCTATTGTGATTGGATGACATAAGAAAAACAAAGCTTATCTATGCAATACAACAGTTTCACTATTTCACCCGTTATGAAATACTGTTTTTTTTTTCCTAATGTTTTGGATATACAATCTCTATAAATGCACTTTCGGTGACAATTTCTACCTGGATCTGTGTCTCTGGCATGAGCTGCTCACCTGGAACACATTCACCTGATGGCACAAAAGAAGAGAAGGTGACAGAAATAAAGACAAATGGGGTGCTTTGTGTTAGTTTGCGTGTCTCAGTACCTTTGTTTTTCTTCATAACTATGGTCTCTTCACTCATTCCCTGTTCAGCCACAAGAGCCTTGAAGTCTTCGATGAGAGTGGGTCGCAGCTCCATAGTACGACCTACGGGGGCAGTATAATCGAAAAAAGAAATCAGGAGCTGGTAAGTCAAAAGTGTGAAGAAAAATAATTGTGTGTGAGAAAAAACGAAACAGGACCAGTTTACATGTGTCTAATTGTTCAGACCCAACTGGGCACCTTTGCAAAATGTATATGCATAATAAACTAAATAGGACGAGGGGTAGGCCTATGTAACTTTGATTCTTATATTGATCTAAGCATTTATTATGTACCGTAGAGTTTCACAGATCCCACTTTTTCACCTCCCGACTTCTGTTTATACATCACCACCAGTGCATACTCATCATAGTTTGTGTCAACCACATAGACATCAACATCAGCATTCCACTCTACAGGGGAGAGACACAAACAGTCAGTGGTTTATACAAGAGCACTTTACAGTCGACTGTAAGGGTGTGCTCACTGGAAACATGATATCTGAATTTTCCTGGTGTTGTGGTCATCTGATATTCTCCACTGATGGACTTGCAGGTGCCGTGCCTGCAAACCAAAAGCACATATGGATTAATACAGAGTTCATAAACTTTTTGTAATGCCCTTTTTGTGGCCCCCTAAATAAAGACTTAAAGTTAAACTTCATAATTTAACCATAGACACGTTCAGTTACACAATCCTTGAACATCAATTCTTTGGGTTGTTGGTCTTATTTTTCTGATGTTTGATTGCAGAAAATCTATAATAAATACTTGACAGTATATTTCATAAAATGCCACAAAATATGTGGCCCCTAGATTTAACTAGATAGATGACCTTTTGCGTTGCTGACGCAATGTTTTAGCACTGAGCAACAGGAACACAAGGTTATTTATATTGAAGAATTATTTTTATGTTGACTTTCACATTGAGTGAAAAACCATTTCAAAAGGATTTTACTTATTTGTTTACACGGGTTCAGTTACCTCTGGTTTAAACCACCAAGTAACAGTGTTGACAATTTATGATGGTCAAATCTAACAAAACATAAAATGACAAAAAAAGACTTTGAAAATCATTAAATTGGCGAAACAATAGTTGAATATTATGTTGTAAATCAGGTGTATCAATACTTGCTGGTCAACTGTATTTTTTTATACAGTCAAATTGGCTTTAGAAGTCATTTCAATTTACTGTTCTAGACAGTTTTGAGTTTGCAACTTATTCTGAAGAGTTGAAGTAACTTAAAAACATTTAAAACAAGTTGTTAAAAACAAACATATTTACAGTCCTTCCTTTAACATGTCAATAAGCGAAACATCCTACCTGAAAGATGTGCGGGTCATGCTGATCATCTCTGATGATCCAGAGGACTTCAGCTCCAGAGAGCCGATGGCTGCTTCACCCTTATGACGCTTGAGCCAAGGGCAGGTAGACGCCCCGGCTATATCAAACCATTTCCCCATAAACTAAGAGGAAAGAGATGGTGAAGGTCAAGGGAGAAGATCAGATTAGGAGACATTTGTTCCAAATGCAAAGTGTTTCTCTAGCCAAAATAACATCAATAGTTAAAGTAAAGAGGATTATTTAGGAGGACACTTTTTGTTAATTATATTAATGGGAAAAGTGTCCTACTTTAACCCAATTCACCACAATAGTATTAATAAGGGTAATAACTACAATTAAACAAAACTGCTTTGAAACAGGCATGAAATTAAAAAAAGATAATCCAACAAATTTAGCATGTTGCCTTTAAATAAAATACATTACAAATCTATTGGGGCATGTTGTCACAAATAACACAAACTACAGCTTTTAAAATAAGCTGTGTGTCTGTATAGAATAACAACTAACTTTTAAGTAAAAAATAATCAAGTAACAACTAGCAGATTCTTAAACTTAAAAACACGTTTCATTTTAAGAAAAAGTTATATGTGAAAAGGCCTTTTATATAAATCATAACCTACCCGGTTTACATCAAAGTTCTCTTGGGTCTGAGGTTCAGAGTATCCAGCATGAAGCAAGGCCACGAAGGCCAGCAGAAACCCCACAAGCACACGCATCATTCTGAACGTCTGTGATCCAGTTAAAGTTCTGATCTGTAAGCCAGATGAGCACCAGGACTGTCCTCTTCCTCCACAGAACATCGATCTATGGAGCGGAACCTCTTTGCGCCTTTGTAGTGGAGTTGGCGGGGCGAGACCGTGTATCGAGACCGGTGAGTCATTGTGAATGAGCGTCAGCTGTGCGCGCACCGGTCTCCAATCACGGGAGATCCGGAGCATGATGTGAACGCGCGACCGGACCGTCGACGAGAGAGGACCGGGCCCGAACATGTTTTACGTTTGTATTTGTATTTATGTTATTTTGCCGACGGTCGTCCGTGAGGGTCTGCCGGCTGTTTGTGTATTTTGTTATATTTTTGTGCCATTTGCTCACACACACACACACACACACACACACACACACACACACACACTGTATTGTGTTGTTTGCAGGTATTTCAGTCCTTCATTGCAGTAACTAGCAGAACACTGTTCTTTCATACTAACAAGGCAAGGCAAGGCAAGGCAAGGCAATTTTATTTATATAGCACATTTCGTACACAGTGGCAATTCAAAGTGCTTTACATAGAAGAAATAAAAATAATAAAAATAAATAAGAGTAATTAAAACAGTTTATAAAAGTAAAATACAGTACAGTACAGACAGTCGGACGAACATTGGCACAGTGCTCATTCATTAAATGCATAGCTAAACAGATGCGTTTTGAGTCTGGATTTGAAAGTGACTATTGTAGGAGCACATCTGATCTCCTCTGGAAGCTGGTTCCAGCTGCGGCTGGCATAATAGCTAAAAGCAGATTCGCCATGCTTTGAGTGAACCCTTGGTATTTCTAGCTGATATGATCCTAGTGATCTGAGTGATCTGTTGGGTTTATATTCATTGAGCATATCTGCAATGTATTGAGGTCCTAGGCCATTGAATGATTTATATACCAGTAATAATACTTTAAAATCAATCCTAAATTTAACTGGGAGCCAGTGTAAAGACCTGAGGACTGGTGTGATATGTTCATATTTTCTAGTTCTGCTCAGAATCCTGGCGGCAGCGTTCTGTATGAGCTGCAACTGTCTAATGGTCTTTTTGGGAAGGCCAGTGAGGAGTCCGTTACAGTAATCCACCCTGCTGGTGATGAAAGCATGAACAAGTTTCTCTAAGTCTTGTCTGGAAACAAAGCATCTAATTCTTACAATATTTTTCACATGGTAGTATGCTGATTTGGTTATTGCTTTGACATGACTACTGAAACTAAGGTCTGACTCTAGTGTCACACCAAGATTCCTGACTTGATTTTTAATTGTTTGACCCCTAGAGTGAAGGTATGCGTTCACCTTGAGAACATCATCTTTGTTTCCAAATGCAATTGCTTCAGTTTTGTCTTTGTTTAATTGAAGAAAGTTTTGACACATCCAATTGTTGACTTCATCGATGCATTGGCACAGGGAGTCAATGGGGCTGTAATCGTTAGGCGATAGAGCTAAGTAGATCGAGCAGACCTCACATATTTCATATTAGCTCATGAGTGACAGAACTTTAATTCCACAGTAGTGTCTAAAACTATAAACGCACACTTGAAATATATATATTTTTATTGTGACCAGAACTTGTGTTTCACAAAATATAAACTCATTTGAGACATTGAAGATTCTATTTCAGACTTTCGATCTTAACTGTACAGTACTTAACACATAGAAAAAACATGTTTATGCAAACTAAGAAATTTTAGACAAACCCTCTTAATTGAAAGGATCTATGCCACAAGAGAATTAAAGAACACATTCTGCTTCATTATATGAAATAAGGCAATTAAAGGTAAGCATGATTACACAGAACAGCATAGAAATAGCATCAGAGAAATCTATTGATATTATGTGATGCATTGTTGTGAAGCTCAGGCTGTGTGCAGCAGGTAAGAGAACAGGAACTGAAATAAAATGTGATTACAAAACAATAAATACAACATTAATCCAATGATTTAAGTGTGCATGAGCAGTAGATTTATATTGTTTACAATTCTTTAAAACCCCTTTTCAAATTTATTCTATTAAAATATATTATTTTTGCTGTTATTGAAGTCTTTTAACAATTAAAACATGATCCTCAAAATCTCAAAGGATTGTTTAAGTCTGTGTGGTGTATTTATCAGTATGTAAAATAAATGCTGTTCGCTCATATCAGCTTACCTATTTTCCTGATGAAGGACAGTTTTCTACAACAACAAAAGAGGGAAAGAAACAAAATCACAAAAATGAGAGATTGTGTGTTTTGTGTGAAAAAGTCTACTGAACGAGATTTACATTTAGTCCTTTAGCATACGTTTTTATCCAAAGCGACATTTAATATTTAAATGAAATGATTTGGTTGATTGTGTACAATGCACACTCAAGCAGTTATTATCACACTGATCTTTTGGATTAACATGAAAAAATGATGTACGTCAGTTGCACATAATAAAGTTGTGTTTACTCAGCATTATTTCATTATGGTGAAATTGCCAAATTTAAGTTTCTTAAATGTAATGGTACACACTTTCATTTAACGTTCTCAACATTACGGTTTTAGATTAATAAGACATACAATTTTATTTTATCCCTAACAAGTTATTAAATAAACAGAACAATTAGTTAAGAAAATAACTCTTAAAATCCAGTTTTACGCAAAGCATGCTGGCATATATAAATAACATATGTAAAAACAACACAAAACATTTATGTTGTGCCAACTTGAATGGATTAAGTTACATAAGTGAAAATAACAAAATCAAGTTGAGACCAAATTTTACAAAAACTGTGTTGATTTCAGTTATTTAAATTAATCAAATTAGACAAGCAGTAAAAATCAATTTTCAGTGCAAAGATTTAACCTCTTCAGCGTGATCAAATGACCAAATGGATACAGTATAAAGCATCGGAAGAAGTCTGTATAATAGACTTTTGTCAAAGGCGTTCAGAATCTAGTATTCCAGTCTTATAATTTGAATATTTCTCAGTTTGTCAGCAGCCTAATTGTAAGTTTACCAGCAGGTGGTGGAGTCAGTATGGATTCTCTGGAGAAGCCTCGTGCTTTGGCGTACGCTCTGAACTTCTCCATCAGATCGGCTCTTAACCTCTTAGTACGACCTACAGATTCATTAGATTCAATCATTATAGCTTCCAAAGGCAAACATTGATCCTAAATGCGTTATTGTTAACATTTCTTACCATAAAGAGCCACTTGTGTGTACTCCTTGTTAAACTTCTTGTGTTTGAAGACCATTGCATACTCCGTGTAGTTCGTCTCCACCACTGTAACATCCTTTACCCTTTTATGACCTTGAAATAACGTAAACAGAACAGTTGGGGTTTCCTTACTATCGGTCAAATATTATATATACTATATATATATTATATTATACAATATTCTATTTGCCATTTTGTATTAAATCTGCTCTGACTTACGAGTACTGTAGTAGTTAAATACACCAGGCACAGAAGACTTCTCATAAATGTAGACCTTACGCTGACAGCCAGAAGTCCTAATGCAGAAGAGAGAAATAGGATAGACGTGACCCTGGAGTCTGGACAACAAAACCCGTCTTATAAGTCCAAATAGTTTCAAACATCATCCGAAAGCTGAATAAATCATTCTATGATGTATGGTTAGTTTTGTTTGAGATACAACTATTTAATCCTGAGGATTCTGAGGGCGCAAAGAATTCAATATATTAGGAAAATTGCATTTGAAGTTGTTAATCAGAGTCGCTTTAGCTAAGACAAAAAACTGGTTTGTTTTAAAGCTCTCTATTGGCTTACCGCTGTAATGACATCATGGAGAGTGAATGAAACTGAAGGCTGAAATTCTAGCTTTACATGGATACCAAACTTTGGGGTATTACCAAAGAGTGGGCAGCAGCGAGCGATGTTGGTAGGCGTATTTCCAGCCATTATATATATACAGCCATTTTTTATGAGCGATTTTGCAGTATCCACTTCAAAAAGATCAAGTTTTAATATAAATACACTGTAAAAAATTCCACTTGCAAAATGTTCTCCCTACAAAGATAAATGGCCAAAGTAAACTGAACATCGGATTTCAGGTTTAAGGAGTCAAATTATTGTTTTGCATATTATGAACAAACAGTTTTTTACATCTTTCTAAGATTTTTTTTACTTGACTAAGATTGTACAATTTTTGGCCAAAATGTCTCTGAAAGTTTACACCACTTACAAAACAAAGTATTCTGAACAACAATATTGCAAGAGTTTGAAAGTTGCATTGCAGCATGTTCAATTCTGCGTTTCTTATTTGTTTTCTTTTACAGATTAGTGTTTTAGTTCTTGCTGGTTTAATGTATACTTTAATATCATTGTTACTGTTAGTTATATGTAGTGTTAAGAGTTTTTTTAAATGAATAACTGTTTTTGATGGTTACCATGATTGAGGTTTGTCTGATCAATGTTGAGGTGTGAGTGTTTAACAAAACGGCCCAATCAGTGTAAATGCACTCAACACAACTGTAACACAGTAATTTGATCAAACTTTTGGTTTTCTTTTTGGGGGAGAAAACTTCCAACAGAAAATATAATGTTCTGTTGTTCATTAGGTAAACTTGACTATGCTGTGACAAATAATGAATTTTTTAAGTTGGGTGGACTTCAGTCTCTGTTTGTTGAGTTAACTAAAAACATGGTTGTGATAGGTTGCCTTATGATTTTAAATTGACTCAACTCGTGTTGGGTCTAACAAGTTACTAAGTAATTGAATTACTTTTCCTTTAAAAAAGTAAAGTAAGGGATAACACTTATATTTGAGTAATGACAGTTACTTTAAATGTGTAATTTATATCATACTGGAATTGAGATTAAAATTCAAAGTCTAACGTTAAAATGTATGCCTTAATGTATTTTTCTCACATTTGTAATACTTAAATCGGTCAATAAGAGTACTTTATGTAGTTATATATTATTTATTTGAATGAATTAAAAGTTGTTACATGTCTATCGTTGAATAACTTAACTAATCAAGGTTGATAGAAAGTAATAAGTAATTAAACACATTTTGGAGAGAGTAATTTTTGGATGTATTTGAACATACTTTCTGTATGTACAGTAATCTAATTACATAATTGAATATGTAATTAGTAACTAGTAATTAATTACTTTTTCAGAGTAACTTACCCAACACTGTTCAACTCTTTTTTTTACAGTGTATGGTAGGAAAGCATGGAACATGATTTTTACTTAATATCCTAGTATTTTTTGGCATAAATTGATTGTTTTGACGCAAATATTCCTGTGCTACTTAAGACTGGTTTTGTGGACCAGGGTCACATATTATCAAACGTTTTGTAATTATATATTAAAAATAATATACAATATATTCATGTTATTACTTTGAAGTCCACATTGTCATGTTCACATCGCCATTTTCCTTTGGTTCCACGATGCCCATAGAGATGGTGAGTTTGCTTCTATATGGAATAAAGCCTGGAGAATCATAGGCGAGCCCGACCCGATACCACTTCCCTGCAAACTACACATACACAACACACAAAGTCATATAGATATTCAATCAAAATATCAAATTTATAAAAGTTCAAAAACAGATTTAACATTTAAATGCCTAATGTTGTTAAAATGATCTTGAGAAATGTTCGATGTAAATGATGCAAGTGATCCTTCAGTGTCAAGTTTTAAAGGATGGATCAGCCCAAAATAACAATTCTCTCATAATTTAATCGTTAAAAAACTGTATATGAATGAGCCGTCTTCGGTTTCAAAGATAAACAAGTTATACAGGTTTGAAACATAGATAAATCACCAATTTGATGCTAGTCCAAAAAACATTCGTCTTAATTTGTACTGTTAGAATATAATTTGTCTTTAAGCAGCATCCATGTATAAACCCAACATAAATATAAACCAAATATAAACAAAGCTGTTCCAACTTCTTAAACTTCTCACAGTCTTTGTGAAGGCCATGAGATCTGGCCATAAACCACCCAGTCCTTATTGCAACACCGAGACCTTTGACCCGTGGTCTGTTTGTCTACACTGTCCCTACTGTTAATGTAATCGTTGTTCTAGACCCCTGAAACGACCTTGTGGAGCATTACCCTACAGTACTAGATCTAAATCACACAGAAACAGCTTTTACTTGTCCGCATTTTAGCCTTAAAATACACACTAGTTTCAATACAGACATTTTTCAGATGTCTAAATCTGCATTGGCTTTCTTTAATACTGTCGCATAAAATGACACTCTAAAAAACAGATAAACCAGCCCATTCAAATAACAGAAAAAAACAGGCTTTACTGGAGTAAAAATAAGTCTCACCCTTTGGAGGTCAAAGTTTTTCTGTGGTTGGACACTGGCGCCGGTTCCCATCGCGAAGAGCATCTCCAAAAAAGCGGTCAGAAAGGCAATTTTTTTCATGGTTGCGTTGAGAGGAACGCGAGCCACAGAACTGATTGTGAACTGCTGAGGGTCCACCAAAGGGGATGCCAACCAAATTAGCCACTCCCCCAGGGCAACCCAGCCAATCATGTGCAAGAACACATCTAACAGGGGTACCATTCATTAAAAGTCGAGAGAAATGGAAAAATATTTACACCAGACATCTGAAGTGTATTTCTGTAGCAGATTTTTAAAGAGGAACAGCACGAAAAGAAGATCTGATCTACAATTACAGGAGAATCTGGTGGTTTTTGTTGAAAGCGTATCAATTGTTGTTGAATCCAAATGTCACATATTGTTGGTGTACATGAAGACTTACCAGCTATCTGGCACTTAAAACCGGTTTTCAATTATTATAGAAAATCAAATAATTCGTGAAAAAATAAAATTATATTCAATAATATTTTACACAACATTTTTTGGTACACAAACAAAATGCATCAAACACAGAGATTTAATATTTCATTTTTTATTAATATTGTTTCTTGGATGCCATTGTTTTGAAAGAGCACGATTTACAGCTAGTCTTTAGGACGAGAGGACTTCAGTGTGACACGTCACACCTCACACACCTCCGCTACATAAACACACACGAACGCAGGCGCACACAGACACGCGCACACACACACACACACAATTCCCCTCCTCTCTGATGCCTGTAATGTTGTTCCTGAGTACCAAACAGAAAAAACTGACTAAACAAAACAGAGCAATTATGAACAATCTTTTGACAAGTGTGACAAATAAAAATTATTTCTCTGCCCTTCAACAGAATACCAAGTTAAATAAAAAACGTACATCCCTCATTAAATAATTTAACATGGTGTAGTTTGATAAAAACAAGCAATTTTGAACAAGAGGAAGGAAAATGTATGGAATAAATTTGAGGTCCACTCAATGAGCACCACCTCCACCTAGTGAACAGACACGAGAATTACATCGCTCGTCGCTAATTAAAGAACATATAAAATGAAGAAACACATCATATATGAACATCATAACTTATAAAGTATGTTTTAGGAGTGGAGTACAGCAAACTTAAAAAGTAACTCCTCACAAAGCAATTCTTAAAGTAGGCTATTGAAGACAATTCACAGAACACCGTTCTGTATTTCACATCGGTGATGCTTTTACAAACATAAAAAATGAAGTCCAAACCTAATATGCAGCATTCCCTCTCAAAGGGATCATATAAAATTATGACAAAACCTTTAAAAGCGAAGGACGTTTTGTGTGTGCACAAGTGTCATTTTTCTTAAAAGGAGCTGTTCACCAAAGATGATATTTCTGTCATCATTTACTCATGTCCTGCCAAACCTGAATGACAGCAAAAGATGGTTTATAGAGATTTTCAGTGCATATTAAGATCTCACACAACGCTGTTGTATGGCTTCAGAAGACTTGAAATATGGAGATATTCATATGAATGTCATATGAATACATTTCTAGGTAGGTCATGATTTTTTAAGGGTGTGTTGTAGATACAAAAGCATACAGGTTTGGAACAAGCTGAAGGCGAGAAAAATCAGACTTGGGTGAACTGTTCCTTTAACTGGGAAAAAAATAAGAGAGGCCTCAGCAAGTTGACTGGTAGAGAGACTTGCAGTCATAGGACACAAACACTAACACACTTTCATGAAAGAAATGCTTGTCAAGCAGCATTCAAACTTCATAAGGAGACACTTGAAGTGTTGTTAGATGCGGTTTCAATCTCACTCTTTAACACATCTAGAACTAAAAAACATAGACAAGCAAAGCGGTAAAAATAAAGCTGAACCCACAACAGATCTGAACCTTTCTGTTATACAAAATTACTGTAAAAAACCCAAGTGATATTAAAAACATAAGCCACAAAAAAACAAGATAAGAATATTGATGGATACAACTGCATCCGATTGGGTGACTAACCCATGACACCACTGCTGTACCCTAAATAGTCCAGTGCAGCTGCACAGGTGATTTTCACAGAAATGCCTGGAAATGTCATTTTCACCCCACCTTTATAAAATAAAAATTGTGTTTTAATAATGATACATATATGGACAATTGCAAATGAAGATTGCGGTAGTTCTTCTGATCTGACTTTAATATACGCTGATTTTAAAATAAGAAAACGTACAACATCCAGACACCTTTTATATATATTTTTTAAATTAGAGTAATTACAGTACTGAAATTTTGCTTTCATTACAATAACAAGAATGAGATTTTATCAATACGGTAAAGAGAATGACATTTTGCTGTTATTACCGTAATGAGGTGTTTTTTTCCCTGTCATTATCGTAATGAGAATTTGATTTTCTTATTACAAGAATAAAAAATAAAAAAAATATTATTAGGGCTATGACAATGAGATTTTGCTGTTTTTACGGTAATGACAACGAGATTTTCTTATTACAGTACGGAAAATGAAATTTTGCTGTTATTACCGTACCAAGATTTTCTTATAACAGAAAAAAATTAATTATTAGGATAGTGAAAATGAGATTTTGCTGTCATTACGGTAATGAAAATGAGGTTTAATCATTACGGTAATACGACTGAGATTTTGCCGTCATTACAGTGACAGTCGTTAGATAATGATCTTTTTTGTAACTACATTAATAAGAATAAGCCCTTCTATGTCATTACAATGATTTTTTTACATTACAGTAATACAAATTTAGGGGCATATGACTATTTGTCATAAAAATGTTTTTAGGACTCAAGTTTTTTTGTGAGATAACAACACAGTTTAATAATTTCCCTTATCTGCAATGTATGGTTATGCATAGGTGGCCGACAAAACATTGACTGAAGAAATTCGAGTGCCGTCCCACAGTCATCTTACACGTGCACACACACACACTTGAATACTTGCTACGATATAAATAAATCAACCCTTCGTAGACTACGGAGAATAGGAAAGAGAGTATCGCGCAATATACACACGGAATGGAAAAGGATGCCCATATATGCAATATTGGACACTTGGCATGATGGGAGGAGATGATGGCTAGGTGAGGTGTAATGATACATGACGAGGGCACTAACACTATATGGTGACCTGACAGTAAGGCACAGTGCTCTGTTTGCATCTACCATTCATGCCGCTAAAAGTAAAACCAAAACTCGGATGGTACGGATGTCAATAGCCTTTACTTCGTTCCCCTCTGCCTTCATTCATTTCCCATCAGGAAGCGAGGTTATTTCAACCATCACTACACAGATGGGGAGAAAACATGCTGTACAGCACCAAAGTTTCACACTGCTTCCATTTGCCTCAATGCAAAGTTCACTATGTGCAGAAGATCCTCGTCGGATACAAAATGATCATCATGTCTGCGTCGAGATGATGACGCTGTTGTTTACTTTTCTGCAGAAATGGCTAACTAAGCTTTCATGCTGACGGCGCCCACCAAATTTCAGAAGCCGTTGTATGGATACAATAGTTGTGTGATTGCAGATTCATGACTTAATAGATGACGGGCTATTAAACTTAAATATATTTGGTGCATGTTATAATAAATACCATCGATCAATTAATGACGGCTGACAAGCACAAAGCCGCCATTTGGTTCGTATTGCACTTCGATCCATATGGTTTGGTCAGGGCTTGAGGGGGCAATAGCAGTCGCTTATTAAATCCATCTCGATGGACGCATGTCAGTCTCAAATCACGTAGCGAAGCATTGTGCATCTGAGGCGAGGGAAAGCTTTACCGTTTGACAGATGGTGTGTTTGGTCTTTGTGCCATTCATTTTTTTTTTCATTTTTGTGTGTTTTTCTGCTAAATTGCTTGATTTTTTTAACATTTTCACTTTTTTTGCTTTTAGAATCGCTGTGTGCCTCCTTGTGGTGGGTCCGGACCGGGACGCTGTGGTGTATATAGGAATCAGCTTGAAGATGGAGCCAGAATGTGTTCCTGCAGCCCCTCACTGTGGTTGCTGAGGTAACGAGGGGCGGGGCGATGAGGGGGGCGGGGCCAGTGAGGGAATGGGCGGAGATAGACGGTAGTCTCATAATTTCTGCTTTCCTGAGACGATGTTGCGATGAAGTTCTGCATTCATCTCCACATACTGTCCCTTAGTGCAGTCCAGGAAGCAGAGTTTATCAGAGACAACGTTGGGGTCAAATCCCTCGTGCCGCATGTCTGTCTTTTGGAATTTAAAAGTCCCTGAAATAAAAAGGATACAAAGTTAGATCACTATAGAATGTGATACTCCTCAGAGGAAACGTGCAACAAAACAATTAACGGTACATAACTTTATTTAGTGTTCGGGATCTCATGTTTAAAACTCATATCGCTTACTTTTGAAAAAGAATAAAGACAATATTTTGAGGAATGAACTAGAGATCAAATCACACTTCTATAGGAGTATCGGTTTCAAAGTGACAACATAAACAAATGTACTGCGCATGCACGCTTCGACAGAGTTCTATATACGGGGTGGCCAAGGCTACTTCAGGGGATCCACAGAGCTTGACCGAAAATGTGAGTGTAACAAAACAATTGCATAACGTAATTCTAAATGTGTCTAGATGAAATTAATTATAAGATATAAATAATGAAAATGTTGAAAACATAGTTAAACCCTGATAACATGTTTAATTTAAACCGAAACAAAGCAGCACAAGAGGTGTCTTTAAACTGATGCGGGCCAGAGAAGCATATATATCTGATTAAACATATACTCATTTTATAGTACTGCAAGATTAAAACAAAATGATTTATGCTGATTATTGCCCCTTCATGTTGTAATCTTGATTATTACTTTTAGAATTTTGAATACACTTACATTTTTACGCGCTACAAAACAAGCTGAGATTTGTTAATTTTGACATCTGATTTAAGCTCTCGCAGATACGCGTCTTCTATATACAGTTAAACATTACGCAAAACATGTGTTACAATCACGATGCCGGCTACAAACATTGTCATGTCTGTCAGCCTTCGGTCTATCGGACCAACCCTAGTGCACATCCACCAACCACGAGGGCTCAGGTGCAGAACAAAAACATGAAATGAAAGCAGAATAAACAAAATGTCTGCACACTGAAGACTGCTCCACAACTTTAATAAATGACCAGCAACGATTTACCGTCAATTTATTTGTGCCTGACGAAGACCTGACGGTGGAAACGTTGCGGACTATTGACTCCAATACATTTTTCTTAATCAAAAGTTCTGAATGTTAACATTATTTCACATATCTAGTGTACACTCACCTAAAGGATTATTAGGAACACCATACTAATACTGTGTTTGACCCCTTTCGCCTTCAGAACTGCCTTAATTCTACGTGGCATTGATTCAATAAGGTGCTGAAAGCATTCTTTAGAAATGTTGGCCCATATTGATAGGATAGCATCTTGCAGTTCATGGAGATTTGTGGGATGCACGAAGCTCCCGTTCCACCACATCCCAAAGATGCTCTATTGGGTTGAGATCTGGTGACTGTGGGGGCCATTTTAGTACAGTGAACTCATTGTCATGTTCAAGAAACCAATTTGAAATGATTCAAGCTTTGTGACATGGTGCATTATCCTGCTGGAAGTAGCCATCAGAGGATGGGTACATGGTGGTCATAAAGGGATGGACATGGTCAGAAACAATGCTCAGGTAGGCCGTGGCATTTAAACGATGCCCAATTGGCACTAAGGGGCCTAAAGTGTGCAAGAAAACATCCCCCACACCATTACACCACAACCATAATTGCATTAATGAAAAATTGAACAGGTGTTCCTCATAATCCTTTAGGTGAGTGTACTTTGTCTATGTGAATGACCGAGGCTGACATTACATGAGCGGGTACCTCACCTGTTTTATTCACTTCTGGTAGGAAGCGTAGGAACACGGGTCGAGCGTAGGGTGGTAGAGCTTTTTCCAACTCTCTGCTGAACTTCTGCAGATCTGTGTTGTGCTCTGGGTCTGCTATGGCCGCCATCCCTGCCTTGCCTTCCGCACCTGAGCAAAAAAACACACATTAACATACAGGGTTCCTAGAGACGTTGAAGGTGTTGCGTGAGGTCTCATAAAACAGTAGCACACATCATATATTATAAGCCTTTCCTAGCCTAGCCTAGCGTATATCTTAATTGGGTTATGTGGGTGGAGGTGCAGGATTTCAAGATGTTGTAACCGAAATACTGGTGGTAGACCAAAAAAGGATGAAAGAGACACACAGGGGATGTTTCCTGCACTCGTAATAATTCAGAATTGCTGATGACTTTGTTCTGAAGGTGAACATGTGTCTTGCATCCAGCGGACGGGAATGTTCATCTATCTTCAGCACTCTGCCGCTGCTTCGCTATTGATCCGGTGTAATAAGCAAAACTGGAGCCTGGCCAAGAGATGACTGTGTTTGGCCGTGCAGCGTTAGCATCCTTCAGACGATGCAGCAGTCAGCTCTGTTTACATAAATCACTTCCTGCCCCAAACAACACGACCACCCAATCATTCCAGTTACTACGCAACCTTCATGAATATAACACTAAATGATCTGAAACCATACATTTAGATATACCACACAAGAATTTGTAAGAATGTAAATAAATGTATACTGAAGAAAACATTTATGGCAAAATAGTCGAGTAGATAAAAGCAAACAATTTCTAGATATAGGGATTTATTATTACCTGGCACCTCAACGCCATACACCACCACATCCTTCATATCCAGCAGGCGACTGAGCGTCCCCTCCACCTCAGTGGTGGACACGTTCTCTCCCTTCCAGCGGAACGTGTCTCCAGTACGGTCTCTGAAATACATGTAGCCACACTCGTCCATCACCAGGACGTCCCCTGAGAAAGACCAGATAAACAAACATCTGTTAGCTACTTGTCGGATTGAATAGAGACACATACTTATGAGATCTTCCAGAGCTTGATAACCAATAAATAGAGACGCAAGGAGGATGTAAGGCTGGTTAAAAAAACTATTGTAATATGTGACAACCATTCAGGCCGGATGAGATGTTAAACGAGATACATGTTTTGAGCACCAGGGGGCGCGGTGTTTACTGCAAACTTGGAAAAGGTGGATATGCTGATATGGCTTTGAAAAAAGTTTAAAAAAATAGAGGTTAGGAAAAGCTATGTTTATATTAAAAAGAGACTTTTGTATTATTAATTTGTATATATAAAAGAGACTTTTGTATTATTAGTTTGTTTATATAAAAGAGACTTTTGTATTATTAGTTTGTTTATATAAAAGAGACTTTTGTATTATTAGTTTGTTTATATAAAAGAGACTTTTGTATTATTAGTTTGTTTATATAAAAGAGACTTTTGTATTATTAATTTGTATATATAAAAGAGACTTTTGTATTATTAGTTTGTTTATATAAAAGAGACTTTTGTATTATTAGTTTGTTTATATAAAAGAGACTTTTGTATTATTAGTTTTTATATAAAAGAGACTTTTGTATTATTAGTTTGTTTATATAAAAGAGACTTTTGTATTATTAGTTTGTTTATATAAAGAGACTTTTGTATTATTAATTTGTATATATAAAGAGACTTTTGTATTATTAGTTTGTTTATATAAAAGAGACTTTTGTATTATTAGTTTGTTTATATAAAAGAGACTTTTGTATTATTAGTTTGTTTATATAAAAGAGACTTTTGTATTATTAGTTTGTTTATATAAAAGAGACTTTTGTATTATTAGTTTGTTTATATAAAAGAGACTTTTGTATTATTAGTTTGTTTATATAAAAGAGACTTTTGTATTATTAGTTTGTTTATATAAAAGAGACTTTTGTATATTATTCGTTTTTTATATTAAAGAGACTTTTGTATAATTAGTTTGTTTATATAAAAGAGACTTTTGTATTATTAGTTTGTTTATATAAAAGAGACTTTTGTATTATTATTTTTTATATTAAAGAGACTTTTGTATTATTAGTTTGTTTATATAAAAGAGACTTTTGTATTATTATTTTTTTATATTAAAGAGACTTTTGTATTATTAGTTTGTTTATATAAAAGAGACTTTTGTATTATTAGTTTTTTATATTAAAGAGACTTTTGTATTATTAGTTTGTTTATATAAAAGAGACTTTTGTATTATTAGTTTTTTATATTAAAGAGACTTTTGTATTATTAGTTTGTTTATATAAAAGAGACTTTTGTATTATTAGTTTTTAGTTTTTTATATTAAAGAGACTTTTGTATTATTAGTTTGTTTATATTATAGAGAGACTTTTATATTATTAGTCTGTTTATATAGAAGATACTTTTGTATTGTTTTTTTATTAAAGAGACTTTTATATTATTAGTCTGTTTATATTGAAGATACTTTTGTTTTGTATTATTAGTTTTTTTATTAAAGAGACTTTTGCATTTTTAGTTTTTTATTTGACTCGCAATTGCAATTTAGTTTTCTTATTTGAGATAAAATATTCTTATTCTTCAAAGAAATGTGCAGCATTTGAGAAATAATAAAAGGGCACTGGATCATTTCTAAGTGGTCTCAAATCGTGAAAAAATCATATTGTGAGATCAGTATGTGAATCGTATCACACGTGATCTGACTGAATCGTTACATCCCAACCAATAAACATTACCTGAGAGGTAAGCACTATCTCCCAGTTTGAAGACACTGTGGGCGATCTTCTTGTTAGTGGCCGATTGGTTGACGTAGCCGTCGAATCGTCTTAGGGGGTCGTTCTGAATGATTCTGCCGACTAACTGACCGGGTTCTCCTGAGGGATGGAATAAGAAGATATAAATATGGATTACTTTAATGATAGATGTATGTATGTGCTCGCGTTGCCATGTTGAGTCCCAAATAAGTCGATTAGCATTTTAATATAAAATTATTTGTTTGCGATTAACTAAAGAAACAAAGTTACATCATTACGGTAAATTGTAATATAATTTCTTTTGGTAAACAGTTCCTTTAAAAAGAAGCATACCTCTCAAAGAAAACTGCATGAATGGAGGTATTTAAACTGTACCTGGACCACACGGTATACAGACACCATCAGGTCCTCGGATGAGCTCCATGGTCTCCTCGTCCACTTTCACCAAGCGGATGGGGTAGATGTAAGGCAAGATCCGACTATTAAATCCACAAGCGCCCGTCTGCAGGTAAAGCACCACAAATTCCCTTTACAATCATTATATCCAACTCCTCATTTTAAACTCAATTACAGCAACAAGCAAAACAAAAGCAATCTCATCTGGGTGCATTTTCCATTATCTCATAACCAGCTGTGCTCGATCTCTAAACATCTTGTGGATAGCCTCGTAAAATTAAAACCTGCATCACCCAGAGTCCTAGAGGGTTAAAAGGCTCTTCAGAGACGCTTACATGTGCACTTTTACTGGGTTTGGGTTCACCTTATTGTCGAAGTTGCCCAGGCTGCAGTTGCACTCTGTGGCTCCGTAGAACTCTGCGATTTGCGGCACGTTGAAGCGGTTGGTGAATTCCTCCCAGATGGACAGGCGGAGGCCATTGCCGAGGGCCATACGGACCTTGTGCTGGTGCTCAGCTTCCTTCTTTGGCTGATTCAGTAGATACCGACAGATCTCACCAATGTACTGGACGATCTGAGATATGAGACAGAAAATCATATTAAAACAATATTACTGCACATTACAGAGAGCACATCCTGATGTTGGTTGAAAAAACGCAGAGCTATACCGAGCTATAATCTATGCAAGGCTGGATACTTGTATATAAAAATAGTTGCTTCAATATAAAAATATTTTTAATATTTAATGTCATTTTCAATGTTTTAGAACAGTCAAAAATGAGCATGTGTACAACATTTTTTATCATTTTGATATTACTAAACAATGAAGTAAATTTTTTTTTTTTACTTTATTCTACATCTTCCTTATTTATTTACGTTTAGTACTTTTAGCATTATGAACACATGTGCTTTTTACTGGGGCTGCACAATTTTGAAATATAATGGAATATGTAATTCGTTATGTGATTATGTTAAAATATTATTTAAGAGTTTATTTTCAAAAACTGATTACTCTTAAAAAAAGTTTAACTTTTAAAACTTCAAAATGTAAGAATAATAAAAAAATATGAAAAAAATAAATAAAAAAATGAATTGAAAATACATGTTTTTATTATGTTGTCATGTTTTTATTGTGGTAGATAATTACTTAAGCTGCAGTTGGGATTTTGTTTTGTTTATTACTTGGAATGCACAATAAAAACATGATTTTTGACCATTTTATTGGAGTTATTATTACACATTTACTTACATTTTTATCACATATTTTTTTTACATTGAACATTTTCACAAATGCTAAATACAATTCACAGAAGTACAAACTATGCACAAATATTTTGATTTTTTTAAATCAAACTTTGTCATGGAATGTGATTCATCACTTGAATCGCCATGGATTTGTGTGTATTTTTTTAACTCTCCTGGCAGCGCTCCCTCTTGTTGTTATCCTTTTAAGCCAATCAGATTTAAGCTTACTCTTCAACCAATCACAACCGCGGAGATCGCAGGACTCAAGGAGCACTAGTGTTAGCGCTGAACGCTCGTTTGGAAAGCTTTGCTTCTCTATTCTCTGAGCTGTGACGCTGTATTAAAGCATTATATAGCCAAATACACAATAATTCTGCTCTTATTTACTTATATTTTAGAAAGAAGTATGAAACACTTAAACTACATAACCAGCAGTAACTTCCACTAAACTGATGAAATCCGTCTGGATAACAAACTGTGCCAGTTAATGTTCATGATCGTATGTCCATACAATGTTTTTTTAAATGAACAAGGCCAAACAAGGACAATAAATGACTAGTTCTTAGAAATACTGTTTTGTAAGGGCCTATCCCATTCACGGTCTGAACTGAACAAGCTGCTGCTTCCTGCCCTTCTCTGAACAGAGTAGATAGTACAAATGTGGTCCAGCGCCTTGGGAGAGCAAACCTCATACAGATTTGTAGCTGAGGTTTATTTGTAGCCAGAAACTTTCTGGAAAAACTCGCTTAACAGGTCCTAAAACGTCACACACAAATCCAAGGTGCTTCATATGCCAGTGACGATTTGCACATTCAAATTCCTTGATAAACTTAATTCTTCGTTATATTTGTGCACAGTTGTACGTCTGTGAATTGATTTAGCGTTTGTGAAACATATTTTTTGAGAATTAAATTTTATGTTACCCATGTGAATTGTATTCTGTGAATGTATTATATATACAGTAAGGGGAAAAGAGTATTTGATCCCCTGCTGATTTTGTAAGTTTGCCTGTTTACAAAGAAATGAAGGGTCTATAATTTTATGGTGGGTTTATTCTAACTGATAGAGACCGATTATAAAAAAATCAGGGGAATTTTTTTTACATAAAAGTTATAAATTGATTGTGCCTATATGGACCACAGATTAGTCCTGTCACTTTAAGAATTTTACTAAATCAGCTTGTTATGTAAATAAAAGATGCCTGTAAACAGAATCTGTATCTTCCATTTCAACCTCTCCACCACCATGGACAAGACCAACTAGGTTACAAAGGATGTCAGGGACAAGAACGTAGACCTGCACAAACCTTGAATAGGCTACAGACAGACGCTTGGTGAGAAGGAGACAAGTGTTGGCACGATTATATAATTCAAATAATTATTTCCCTCACTGTATACTTTGAGCACGTGTATTATGTTTTATGCATGTGAAACTGTCTACGCAAGTGTACATAGTGATTTACGTGTGAATAATTTGTGAGACTAAAATCGCTCCATAAATAAATGACATTCCTTTTTTGATTATCCATGCACAGGCACTAACATTTACACGGCTGTCTCTCTTGATCAGCATAAAATTTGACTATTCATAACTTCAAATGATAAAATAATTCAAACCATTCAAGCCATTGACATGCACACGGCGATGTGCACATTTGTGTTATTCCAATAAATGTAATATGCAGTGCAGCCCTTCTCTTTGGCGAAATAGTTACTCACTGTGCAGTTGTATTTGATACAGTCATCCCAGAATTTAGACGCACTGAATTTCTTTCGGATCACCACAGTCATTCCATGAATCAGACACTGTCCAACTCCCACAATATTACCTGCCACAGAGAACAAAGATCTGAATCAAGAGACTGAAAACTTTCAGGCTCACAAATAAGTTTGCGTGTACAATAAAACTATTGGTGTTGATGCCAAGTGTAATAAACACCCGTAAAATATCGAACAAACTAACCCTTACTGTGTTAATAGAGCTGCTTTCAAAAGCACTCTTATGCAAGCATTTATGCAAACAAGCATGGAAGACACACAGGAAGTAGTACTTGATTCTGTCCACAGGAAATGCTGCGAATACGTTTAGTTATGTACCTGCTGAGTGGTAAAGCGGTAAGCAGTCATAAAGCACATCCTCAGACTTCATTCTGAAACCATAGTACACCAGGGCAGCCATGCGGTAATACCTGAGTGAGGAATGTAAGGAGATACAGGGTGAAAACATGGAATAAATGGGATAAGGCAGGTGTAGTGGAGTAGGCGGGGTGAGACCGTGAGTCGAGGCCTGTGAGTGAGTGTTAATAAGGTCAGCTGTACGCGCACCGGTCTCGTATCTCAGAGGAGATCGGGAGCATAAGAGAACCAGGGACTGGACCGTCGAAGAGAGAGGACCGGGCCTGGGTTTTAGTTGTGGTTTGTGTTTATGTATTGTTTTATTCGCCGGCAGTCGTCTGTGAGGGGCTGCCGGCTGTTTTTTACTCTGTCGTTATTTTGGTTAAAAGTTTGCCGGTTCCCGTCTCCTTCCTTCCTTATATTGAACCTTGTTACAGTAAGCAAGACAGGGCTGAAAATTTAAACCCACATTCTCTTGTGTTTCCGAATCTGACTTTCTTTCTTCTGCAGAACACAAAACAAGATATTTTGAAAAACGTTGGTAACCAAACAACATCTCGAAATATCTTCTTTTGTGTTCCACAGAAGAAAGAGTCATGTACTGCATAGGTTTTGTACAACATGAAGGTAAATAAATGATGACAGAATTTTCATATGTGGTTGAACTTTCACTTGAACTTCACCAGTTGCTTACCTGCTGTGTACAACGATAGCAGCTTTTGGCATTCCAGTTGTTCCTGATGTGTAAATGTAAAACAGGCGATCTGTGGACATAATGAGAAAGACAATATACCATTACCTGTAGCAAACAAATGAATACTATGTTCATTAAGCTCATCGCAATGCATCATGGGATTTCATTCATTACAAGTCGGACATACTTTTCTTAAAAAGCAACATACTAATTGCATGGCGTTGATGGACTGTAACTTTTAAAGGGGTCATATGGCGTGAATTCTTGTTTTTCTGTGTCTTTGGTGTGTTATTATAAGTTGCCAATGCATGTATAAGACACATAAAATTGCAAAAGTTCAAAGGTCGGAACAAAAGATGCATGCCTAAAAGCAAATGCTCCACAGACCTGCCTGAAACGCCTTGTGTAAACACACCACCACAAATCTACGTGAGTCGTGGTATGAGTTGACTTAGACCGCCCAAATGAATAAGTAAGTAAGGTGGGCGTACCTGTCAGTACAATTGCTTTGGAACCTGATGTTCCTAATATTTACATTTACATTTAGTCATTTAGCAGACGCTTTTATCCAAAGTGACTTACAGGTGGGGTAGGCAGTGGAAGCAATTGGGACAGCATAAGTACAACAAAAGCATAAGTGCAACAAAAAAGAAGACTGGTCTCATATAACCGAACACGGTATACAGAACCATTCATTATTTTTATTTTTTTTAAAGAGTAGAGACGAAAATAGAGTTAGAACAGATCAGTCAGATGTTGACGGAAGAGATGTGTTTTCAGACGTTCCTAATATGGTTAATATGGTAAGAGGGGTTACATTTCTGTCCATGCTTGCAGTATTCCACCAATCACTATGCTCTGGTTAACTGGCCAATCATAGCACATCTCGCTTTTCAGAGCGCTGTGCTTTCTAAAAAATCTGCATGTTTTAAAGAGGCGGGGCAAAGAGGAGATACAAACATGCACGGTATGTGGAAAGTCCAGCATTTTTTAACCTTAAATCGTGTATACACATTTCATTACATCTAAAACAAACGAAAATAACCGTTCTAGCGGTGTCATATGACCCCTTTAAAAACCCTGTCATGCACATTTTTCCTCTGAATTCCTTTTGGTGTCTTTACCTGTGAAGCTCCGATCTGGTTGTTTGGGCTGGTTTGAAGGTGCTGCCTCCAGCAGCGTCTCCAGACACTCAGTCCCCTCTGGAACCCGTTTAGAATCCCACTCTCCCGAGCAGAAGAGCTTCACTGTCTTTCCCATAGAGCTGTGCACCTCACACAACGCTGAGACATATAAAGAGTGAGAGAACTGTTAAAAAGATGCTGCATACTCAAAAAAAAAAAGAATCTAGGAAAAACATGTGTGAAAAAAATCCAAGCCAAGACAAACAACCTGCAGTGCGACGTCAATTACAATTACAAACATAGCTGACTCAACACGACATGCTTTATGAGTCAATTACTTAAGACACAACTAGGAAATTATTTTGCCAAGATTTACTCCCTTATCGTGACCTCTGCTACCAATTCCCTTTGTGCTACTAAGCCACACGCCTTCAACTTTCATCTCAACAATGTTCTTTCACCTCAAGTTATGCTCGGATACCTTTGACTATTATAAATCTGTGCTTTACGATACTACACATACTTTGTTCCATAGAGTACACATTTTTTGCCACTTCCTGTTTCCTGGAGTGTGTAACACTTTGACTTGCCTCACCTCTAAATGTCACTTTCTTCACATGAACCAAAGCTATATAGAGGCACTAGGCCTTATTGATAAAACAAATTGTCCTCAAAGTTGTTTGGTAAAGGTAACTTTAAATAAAATATGGATTTAAAAGTTGCAATACAAGTCCACCAACAAAAAAGGCTATCATCAAGTCTCACCATCTGTAAGTTCAATGCCGAACACCACGGCTTTAGCATTAGAGATGTTGACGCAGTAAACCAGAGCCTCCAGTCTCAGATTGAAGTTGATGAGCGCCGCCTCCACTCCGATCTTTGCCATGCCCAGCCAAAGCCCCACGTACTGGGAGCGGTTCTCCATGAAGAGAGCGATCACATCGCCCTCCTTAAAGCCCCTCTGCAGGAAGAGGTTAGCCACACGGTTGGAGTAGTCATCCAGCTCCTTGAAGCTCCATTTCTCACCCGTTCCTTCGAAAATCAGAGCCGTCTTGTCACCGTATTTTTGGACAGACTTGGCAAAAAGTTTGGGGAGTGTGTTTCGCTCGCGTAGGTTCTTTTTGACGTTCAGTTTCACTCTCAGCAACACGCTGGCTGCACTGTAAATAAAAGAAAAATAAATAAATCAATGGGTCAAGAATTTCTGAGAGAATAAATGAAAGGCCCAGTGTATGAAGATTAGCGGCATCAAGTGGTGAGATTGCGAACTGCAACCAACGGCTTACTCCACCCCTTCCCTTTAAAGCACTACGGAACCAGACACAGAACTTAGACGGTGTGGATAACATATTTATGAAATGCGCTCTGTAGAGCAGTTTATCCATTTAGGGCTATTTTAGAAAATGGAGAATTCCATCTAAGGGGACCCGCGGTGTGTGTAGAAATAAATAAAAACATAACGCTTCATTATGTAAGGCCTTTATACACCTCTGAAAACATAGTTATGTTTATTGTATAACATTTCTGTCGACATATACTCCAAACAATTACACACTGGACCTTTTAGGGGTTAAATAAATAGTTCCATATAAATTTAAATGTATCATCAGAATACAGTACACACAGGGAACAAATTCAAACAACTATACAATAAAAAAGAAGCATAAAGTAGTCCATATGACTTGTGTGCAAAATTTCAAGTCTTTGGAAGCCTTGTCATAATATGAATCTTCTGTAATCTCTCAAATCTCAATTTACTGGTTGTATTCTGTGGCTGGGTGATGTATCTTACGATTCTTATCCTCTCAGTTTCTCAATGAAGTACGGTTAAATGCCGCCACATCCGAAAGCCAGTGAGTGCTCTTGCGCAGAAACTCGTATGCGAAACAGAAGAAGAACGGTTAGTTCCAGGAAATGACAATGCTTATATTCTATCGCTGTTCTTCAAACCTTACGCTACTTACTTATATGTTACTTGCGTATACATTTGGGTGGTCTTAGTCAAATCATACCACGAACTGACGTAGATTTGAGGGGGTGTGGTTACACGAGGCGTTTCAGGCAGGTCTGGGTGAGCATTCGCTTTAAGATAGAATGCATCTTTTGTTCCGACACTTTAATTTTTTCAATTTTACGTGTCTAATATATGCATGCATGTGCAGCTTTTAACACAATAAAGACACAGAAAAACACACATTCGCACCCTTTAAGTGCGAATACTATGATCCCTTTTATGATCCCTTTAAAAACTAGTAGAGTAAATGACTAATAATCAACTGCTCTACATCATGCATTCTTGCTTAATCAACTTCTTGTTTTAGTGACAGAATGACAAATCTTTAAGTGTCTGGAAGTAGATTCCTGACGTCTCATTCCTATAAGCACCTCTGACCCAGAGGAGACTTCTTACGTCCATTAACAGGCTAACTGTTCTAAAAGCCTCTGTCTTTCAATGTGGATACTTAAGGAGTAATCTTTAATGTTAAGATGAACCAGCCACACCTCTAAGATAAAAAGTCATTTGGTTAACTCAAATACAAAAAAAAATACAATTGTGAAATATTTCGATTGCTGGCAGGGTTTTTCCTATTTGATGTTCGACAGCAAACACTGAACAAGAAAGTTCAGATTTAGGGGAAACTCGTTGGAATCTTAAGACACTCGTGCTTTAGATTGCTCAATAAACATTTTAAAAGCCATTCATTGAAGAAAAACAAGTCGAACCTGCCAGGATGCCGCCCAGAAACACACAAGCTCCTTTTAACAAACATCCAGCTCGCAATACAGGAACGTGGGGTATTATTTGAGGGGAAACCTGTTAAGTACTTTTATGCTGGATCAAACCCTCAAAAATAAATTCAGATCAATGTGACACATTAACACGAGTTTATCTTTGTATATATACCCGTCACTTCGTTGTTCCATTGACAGTCTTTTAAACATACTATAACACATAAACTTACTGTAAATCGCGGTAAATTGTCTTTGCAAACACACGGAGGAACTTCCATCCTCCAGAACCCACGTAGAAAATAAAAAGGGATGGCAGAACCTGGAACCAGGGCAGACCCGCGAAGAGCCTGAGAACGAGGAGCAGGACCGTGGAGCAAGCCAACCGCAACATCCTAATAAACACACAAAAGAAACATTTGTCAAGACAACCGTACCATCTCTACATGGATCATTTAAACATCCAAGATTATCGCATGGCCACTTTAGCACAATTTCATGAGGTTATAAATGACAGATCGGGCAGAATGGCAAGAGTCATATTACGCATTGTATGACTGATCATTTTGAAGATATAAACCTCATTGCCTTGCGAAAAGACAGATTACAACAGGTCACTTTATCATACCAACATAAGACATGTAGATAAAACCTGATATTTGACATTGTAAAGTTAAAGGTGTGCCAGTTTAGACTCAAGTACCCATCTGATTTGTGCTGAAAGTTAGTCAGATTGACTTTAACCTATATGGAAAATGCATCATTGAGAACATTGAGAAGTTGATCGTCTTGTTTGTATTAAAATATTCATTTTAACTAGCAGGTGTTGCATAAATTAGATCCTTCTATGAGAAGCTTGAATGTTAGGCACCTACAAATAAGGTTATAAAAAAAAATGATGTGTAACATACGCATTTTATCTATTGCTTACAATACTTAAGTTACTTATGTTATGTTAAGTATAAAAAACGAAATGTATGTTTAATACCAGACGCTTGTTTTGAAGGTCACTGTTAAATCTGCCGATCACATTCGAAGTGATGACAAATGATAATTCTCATTCTTGATTTGCATATCAGCCAATAAGATCATATCAATAAACGTTCCTTTTGTCAATGTTCTTCGTGTTAGGGATGCTCAAGTGCTTTCCTCACTTAAAACCTGTAACTAGGTACTGTAAGACACTACGGAGGGTTGAATTTCAATGACGAAAGACGACAGAGCTACCTGATCTGTACAGCACATCTGAATGCAGAAGCTTACACCTGCTAAATGATCACAGCAACATCACATGCAATCTAATGGCACATATATAAACAAGGGGAAACTAGGGAAGTTGTCAAGGGCTAATCTCATGAGCTATAAAGTTAAAGCACACAACTGCTTTTGTGTATACTTTTTTGATAGCTCTTGGGTAAACAAGTATGCAATAAAACAACGTGGTGTGTTTTATTCAGGCAAGGGTCAACCATATACTTTCAATTATATACTGCTTTCCTGTAGCTCAGTGGTAAGAGCATTGCGAGGTTGTGGGTTCGATCCCAGGGGATTGCAAATACCTATGTAGAATGTATAGGATAAAGCAATGTAAGTCGCTTTGGATAAAAGCGTCTGCCAAATGCATAAATGTAATGTAATGTACTGTACATTTTAATTCTAATGCGGATATTTTTCAATAAAATGTCAGGTTTGTAAGTTCATTTGATGTAACATTAACCTTTAGTTATTGCTTACAACATCCGTTGTCACTGCTATACGTTTTCTTCTTGCGTGCTTTAATGTTACAATTTCGCAGACAAGCAAGGCTGCCCTTGTGACAACATGCCCCATTTAAAGTGACGTACTCCCATTCAACGCAATAAACAGTGGCTATAGCATATGCAACGTCACGACATGCGTGTCTATGGAGAAACTGACTCTCAAATATAAAAACCTACACTATATACTCGAGTAAAAGGTTTTTTTTAAGTCGGATGAAATTAAAAATACACTTCAACATCGACATAAATGATGGTCCCATCTCGTCTCCATCATCGCACGTCTGGTCTGCAGCACAGGGAATCCTGCAATGTCTCACTCTCTATCCTTGAGGGATGCTCGAGAAAAATCCACCCACCCCGCATAATAATATAGATTTTCCGCGTGTCGACGCAAGACATAGTTATGAAAGGCCTGTAATGGGTGCGGATTCAAACATTTTATCACCGCAGAAGAGTCGTCGGCCATCAGGGTTACTGCAAAGCCTGATCTGGCCCGGAAATTCGCGCGAGCACATTGGCCGTACAGTACTGCAGTACACAGAGCCCTTTACTATCACAAGACACATTGAATCGTGTCATCGCCTAATGAGACGATGCATCACATTACGTAATTATATACAATGAGTCTATAAACGATGCGATGTATAAATCGCGTTGTAAACTGACGCCGTTAAAAGCATGTAAGACAGTATATAAGGATGTTAGGGGTGATTTATATTGAATAGAGAGGCATGTGCGGATGTCAGGCATCCTCTTTCCCTTTAACTGCTATTTAAAACTCTAATATATAATCCGGTACCCAATAATGATTAAACCGCACATTCGGTATTCACACACTTTCGTAAAAAACCGTCAATGCATCTTTAGCGGGCAGTTGACAGATATGACGATTAACGATACAGGAGATTCCGGAAATAGACGTTAGTCAACATATTTAGACAAATAAGAGTCTGTGGTCCGTAAAATACCTCGGTTTCTGTCTCCGTGGTCACGACAACGTGTGTATTACGGCAGAAAGGAAACCCGTTTCGTTCAATCCCACCTTGATCGGCTTAAGCGAAACCTCCACCGCGTTTACCTGCGCTGATATCCACGCGCCGGTGTGTGAGGATCGCAGTCCTGTCTTTGACGCTATACACGCAGCTTCTTCGGTAGACTTTGCACCCGTTTAATTCATAATTTCACTGTTATCTGATATAGTCGCATTATAACGATGGATTGTTGCCCTGGTAATTCCAATGACCTTATAATTTTCTTCCTTGAGCCCGCCCTCGCTCTATTCGCCGGTGTTGCGTGTCATCACTCATTGACAGCTCTCCGGACCAATGGCGTTGTCGTTTCACTCGGGGCGGGCGGGGCTTACAGGCCTGTCAAGGAAATGTGGCCCAACCAGCGAATCATCGCGGGCAGTTTCCACCCGGTAGTTGCTCTTGCAGGACCATGAGGCATGATGGAGGAAAGGGAGGGGTAATTTCAGATGTCTTTCTGTCCGTCTGCGGGCAAATACAGCTGTTTATGTGAACCGTGTGTGTTTTGTGAGACAATCTTTTTTATTTCAACCCAGGGTTAGTTCAATGGAGGTTTCCTCTCTATTTTATTTCTTTTTCCTAAGACCATCATTATTCTCTCATTGGCAAAATGGGTCTAGCTCGGTATTTGAGTTAGATGATCTTTGATTTACAACAAACTGTTTCATATCAAAGTTTACTTTCTTAATACACATTACTGATTCTGACACGGAATGATATATTGCCTGCTTTTTATCAATTAACATTACATGTATTCAGGTTTTTCCTAAATGTAGATAATTAAATAAATAAATGTGGATGCAAAATAAGGTTAAAGACTTTGAAAATTAAAGACCAAAAATTGACGTTGCCTATGTTCAATTCAAGACACTTATAAAAAAGCAGTACCAACGCATACTGTAATCATTTTCCGTATCACTTGCAATTCTGTGATCATTTATTGTCATTGCAAACCTGTATGACTTGCTTTCCTCTGCTGAAAACAAAACAAGTTTGCTTACTGCACCGTCTGGGACTATTAAGCTTCCTAACTGAGCACCATAAAACATGTGCACATGTTTTACCAGGTTTGTAATGAAATAAAGGTAAAATAATGCACTGCTATACCGTATGCACCAGATCTGATAAACAGGTTAACATTTGGCTAAAACAACAGATAGATGATTAGTTAGATTGATCTTTATTGTCAGTTATTTCACACTCAATCTCTCCTGGTCAAGACCACCTCCCTGTTGTGTAAACAATGTAAGGAAGGCCATGTGCAGTCCGAGAGCTGAGATAAAAGCTGTTTCTTTTCCCAATGTTGACACTAGGCTTTTCCAATTCTTTCAGATTTAACAGATATTGGTTCGACAATCCTGAGAATGTTCACATCACGGAAACGGTTTAATTTAAAGCAAAGACACAACAATAGCGAAACATCAAGAACATCAACTTGTTTATTTGTTATAAATATGACTATTGCACTCAAAAACCATTATGGAACACTGACATTCCTTACAATCATTGATATGACAGAATTTAAAGATGCATTCTTCAAACTTGAAAGGCAACTCAATCGTCTAATTCAAGGCCGAAGTCATTGTACAAGTCTCTTGTGGTCACTCCACGCAGGCCAGCTAAGAGAGAGAAAGAGACAGTTGTGTCAGTGGTCACATGGGGGTGGATGACGTGGTACGGGACCCTCTGGCCCTCAGACCAGCTGAAGTCACCATGGGGCCACAGCAGACAAGACACTCAGCAGGCAGACAGCTTGAAAGGAGCCCATTATATAGCAGAATGCAGCCTGAATATCGAAGGATGTTATTATCATAATCTTTACACTAAAGACAAATGCCAAGCACATGGAAGCTGTAACCCACCGATATGAGTGGGAGGGCAGAAGAGTGTAGGCCAGGCCTAGTCAACTGGCGGCCCGCGGGCCATCTTTACCTTGCCCGCCTTAACATTTCAAATAAGTGGAGAGACTTTAAGAATGGTGTGCTTTAAGAAATGCGCGTCATGAGACGCCACGCCATTGAAAGTCCAAAAAGCTGCTACATTCAATACAAAATTTCCGCGGCTCATAACGATTGACGTCTTATAAAGCGATTTGATCGGTCTGTCCAAGAAACTTAATATTATTTGCAAAGTTATAATCCGCAATCTACGGCCCAAGGCAGTCGGTTTGCGCATGCGATAGGTCACGTTCCAGAACGAGTATTGTACCTCTGAATGTAACTGCAGGAAGAGTACTACACCACGTGAATTACAACCTTCATTTTGTATGATTTAAACAGCAATATTTACGAAAACAGCTCTTTATTTCCCTCCAGAACTTGCACTTCAAAGAGCCTGCCTTTACATGAATGCGATTGGAATTCAGCCGAAGACTCGATAATAGCGTTCAGTTTCTTGCACAGATCGATTGATTCGATTTATAAGACGCCAGTATAACGTCAAGGGGGAGGCATTACTTTTGTGCTGAATGTGTTGGCGTTTCTGACTTTAATTTTTTTGACTTTCATTACTTCAATATCTTCATAAATATCTTCTTGAACAAAAACAATACCACCCACATCTTGGCAAATTCATTTCTGGGTAAACTAACCTATTATGGTTTATAAAATACAATTAAAAAGACAACATACCTTTTAATTAAATATCATAAAAGGTATAGGCTATACTGGATGCAATATTTGTGTGCATGTTTTAATATATAAGTGACAGCAACAAAATACGTTTATAAGGAACAAAATGCAATAAATAAACAAGAAAAAATATGATATGGTAAAAAGCTGGCTCGCATCCTATTTGTACTTTTGGAATCGGGCCCCCAAAGTAAAGTAGTTGAAGACCCCTGGTGTAGGCCATAAGCGTTTGTGGAGACCAGATGAACAATTAACACGGTGTGAAATTTGTATTTTTAGATTTTTTAGAACCAGAAATGCTCCACAAATATGTGAGTTTATAAGTTGTTTATTAGGTATATAAAGTCAGTTCCAATCCTAGAAGAATTATCACAGGTGTATTTCATCGTATACGTTTTTGCAAATCTATCTTCTATTCTCATTTGTCTATCAATTTTGTAATTTTTGTATACATTTTCAAATGAAATCTGCTTCAAAATCAAATGCAGTGCAACTCATATGTATTTTAAAGGGGTCATATGACACGGCTTAAACTAATATTATCGTTTTTTTTAGATGTGATACAAAAAAGCTGTATTTCCACGTATCGTGCATGTTTGTATCTCCTCTTTGCTCCGCCTCTCTGAAACGCACAGAATTTTTACAAAGCTTATCTCTCTGAAAAGCGAGGTGTGATATGATTGGCCAGTTAACCGGTGTGTAGTGATAGTCGAATACTGCAAGCGAATGACAGAAATGTATGGAACGCCCACCTAACTTGCGTTAACATTTGTGTGGTCTTAGTCAAATCATACCACAAACTGACGTAGATTTGTGGGGGTCTGGTTACACGAGGCGTTACAGGCAGGCCTGGGTGAGCAGTCGCTTTTAGATAGAATGCATCTTTTTTTTCCGCACTACAATTTTTGCAATTTTACGTGTCTAATACATGCATGGGCAACTTATAACGCACCAAAGACACAGAAATACACGTATTCACGCCATATGACTCCTTTAAAGTGTGGCTTAAGTGTCTAAACAATGTATCGCTAACTGTTGCATTAAGACTTACCCAATCTGCCCAGCAGAGTTTGTGTGATGTCTTTAATATCATTGTATTCATGCAGCAAATCTATGTGCTTATCCAACTCCTCTTCAACAAATCCACTACAAAACAAAACAGAACAATAAAACCATTAATTTACATGAAAGTACTTAAAAGCTTTCTCATGGGAAAACATGGTTTAAAAAAGGTGGCATAACCCCCAATTTACTGTAAACTGTGAAATATTAAAGCACTGAAATTCTGAACCTATTTTTTCAATTGAACCCATATACAATATAGTCTATATTCTCCATAATAGGATTCCCAACAACATCACACAATGCTCCCTTTCCCCACATACTCTTTATCCAGCAGAGAGATTTCTGAATCAAGTTGATGGAGTGTCTGTCTGAGCTCTTTGGCCTCATCCTCTGGGTGGAAGGCAGATGTCACTGTGCTGCTCTGAACCTGTTACACAAGAGCCTGTTTGACCCATCAACCAATGACACTTACCTATATAAATACAACAGATCACAAATCATTAAAACTATATGAATCAAGTTTACTTACTGGAGATTTGAAACCCGAATTTAACCTGATGGAGGTACACCCAGAATCTGAGAGTCTTTCGGAAGAAGCAAACATTGTTTAAATAGACCAACATCGAGTCTGAAAAGTCTGCGCGAGCACTCTTGTTTACCTTCTTCTAGAAGACACGCCCCTTTGTTGTGGCGTACGTTTGAAGCGGCTGTCATCGACTGCAGGCGTAACGTTAGAGTTCATGTCTGCGGACGCTTCCATTTAATGTAATCGCTTTGTGCATCGATTAACACCCGAGGCAATTTGAATATGTTAACCGCTGGAATACTTTAATAATAGGCTTTCTGTACTGTACCCGCTGCTTAGTCTTGAGCTGTCGAGTGGAATATGAATTCCCGCCTTGTTGCCTCACCACAAATGAGTAATCTCATTGGTTCTCACGCTGTTATAAGTCCCCTTTGATTGGTGAATGGCTGCTCTTCCGGCATTGGTCAGTGGATATTTTATACTTACAGGTTAGTGCGACATAAAAATAGGTCAATTATATTGCACGCTCAGATATGGTTGATTATTCTTTGCCAAAAATATTCATATATATCGATACTTACAAGACGCTGGCAACGGTATTGCCATAACTAGGTGGGAAGAAAGCTGCACTAGCGAAGGAAGTCCCGCCTTCCAGAAATAAGAGCCAATCGTCATTCGTAAAGACTCTGTAAGGGAGGAGGGGCTTTCTTTGCGGAGGGTTGGACGATGTTCGCGCAGCAGCTGGAACAGCGTGGATAAATGTGTCTTTTAGAGCGATGCCAGATCACTAAACACAATTTAACATCTGATGTAATGTTTAACAATTTTTTTAATACGTTGTTCTTAAGCGGTGAAAATATGACCGCCGAGAGCAAGGGGCAGTTACAGTTTACGTTCGGTAGATGGCAGCATTTCACAACAGATGGCAGGAAATGATTGGAACGGGATGGAAAATGGCACGTGTATACATTAAAAACCATTTGTAAAAGCACCATCTGCTTTAGGAATTATCAACCATGTCACAAGACAGGACATTTACTAGACATTTGGAACTTTTTATTAGTTTGTCCATATTTCATCCCATATGTGACCCTTTACAACAAAACCAGTTTTATGGGTCAATTTTTTGAAATTGAGATTTTTACATAATCTGAAAAATGAATAAATAAGATGTTTATTGATGTATGAGTTGTTAGAATAGGACATTATCTGGCTGAGATACAACCGTTAAAAACTCAGGAATCTGAGAGCGCAAAAAATCTAAATATTGAGAAAATTCCCTTTTAAGTTGTTAATCAGAGGCACTGTAGCAGGCCATCCACTCACAAAACTAAAGTTTTAATATATTTAAGGTAGGAAATTTACAAAATATCTTCATGAAACATGATCTTTAATTAATATCCTAATGATTTTTGACATAAAATGTGTGTAGATGAATGGTCTTGGAAATTAAATTTAGCATCTATCACATGTTTATAAGTATATAAACTGAATAGTGCAGTCAGTTTAACAATGCTTGGATACTGCTGAGGCCACGATCTCCACTCCCTAATAAAACTGACACTGGCTGCACTTCACAATTAAAATGTCATTTAATTAAATCAAACTGTAGAGGTGGAACCTTTAAAAAATGTGCAGAGATCAACAACTCATATCAAAGATGCTATTGAATGTATCAATTAAATTGCATTTCATTTTTGTGGATGATATTTTCAAAAGAGCCCGTGCGACCATTAGATGACGAAACTGCTTTTCTTTGGGTTTTACATGTTTCTTTGAGACAAGCCCATTCAACTTAAAAAAATAGGTTTTTAGTTCAATCTAATTAGCTTCACACATTACTTGAGTTTAAATGATATATACTGACCTTAACATCTATTAATGAAACAACAACAGACTATGCAATAAAGTCTGGGTTTTAAAGAAAATCATTCAACAATTCCTCTTCTCTCTGACACATCTCTCCTTTAAAGGTCATAGATTTAGTTATTGTTTAAGCCATAAAGCCCCATTACTTGTGGTGTTTGTAGAAAAGGGAAACACTGCAGAATGTGTGTCTAAGAAGTTAATGATGTTATTAAATGACATATGGGGTGATTTTTCGCAACAATGGACATATGACATTTGGTTTCTGATGTAACCATAGGAAACTAAGCAAAAGACCTCCCTTTGCTGCAGATTAATCTTTCTGTAGACTTTAAGACACGCTGACTCAGCATTAACTGGACAAATACATGTGATATCTGTTCAAGGCCACAGTCCTAACCCTCTGAGTTCGTGGCAATTTCTGCAGTTAATGTAAAGAGAGCTGTTTGGCCATCCTGACTGGGCAGTGTCAAAGGGTTTTGGCTCAGAGAAAAAACAACGAAATGGAAAAACAAATTAGTTTATTTTTTGAGTCGTTGCTTTATCTTCTTCTGGGTTCAGCCTACACAGTACGTACCTGTGGTGGGCTCTCTCTCGAAAGTAGACATTGTGTGATCCTGTTGTGTCATATTTTAATCTCCATCTCTTGCTGTGTTCACCGGAAGACCTAAGTGGTATTTAGTTGGCTGTGTCTGAGTCTTGGCTGGAAAGGAAAGCAAGCTAATGCAGAGAAACTGACCTCCATTTCCTTTATCTTTGAAAGGGTGTGCAACAATCTTAGACCAAAGTGATGATCTAAGAACAGCGTATGCCAACAGAGCTGTGGTACAGAATCTAGTGCCCAGTCTTGCAGGGCAGTGTATAGCTGTGCGCACAGCGCAAACCGCATCTTATTTGCATTTCATCATGTTTGTAATTCATATGGCCGCGAACCTAACACCTGTCACTGTCAACACACAAGCCGACACACACTCTTTTAGCACACAGACAGCGAGTGAATGCAGACAGGGTGAGAGATCATTGACAGGGAGAAAGAGATTCGTCTCAGGATGGATAATTCCAGGCATGTCATAAAACATCACTACTCCTTCTGTGGCCCGGCCATGCCAGCCAAATGATGGAGAACATTATGGTGTAAAATAGTTCAGCACATGGAGAAACTTTATTTTACTGAAACTTCAGATTTGACATGAAAAATAACAACAGTATATTTCGTTTTAATTAATATAGCCTCCAATGATTTACTGGTATTTAGACCTGTTTATTTTGTAGTTTTGTGTGTTATTATTGTAATCATTTAAAAATAATCTTAAATGCAATATTTATTTATTTAATATTTTAGTAAAATTGATGCATCTGTCCCAATTTCTTGTTACTAAATAAGTATTAAAAAGTAAATGTAAAATATTGTAAATATTTTGTCTGAAACGGAAGTTGCAATTGTCTTCAGTATTCATGCCTGTAGTGCCGAAGGGACTTATTTTTGTCTGCAACACCTAGAAGGGGGTTAGCATTTAGCACATCCAGTTCCATCGCCAAAAGTCAATGGCCATTTTTAACAGGTTTTTGGTTAAATGCCTGAAATAAAGTCTATGGTTAACTTAACCTCCAAACATTTTCGTTTTATTCCATGACATAAAACACAACAGTTATAACCAGCTTGTGATTGTTTTAAAGTTTTGTTGTGTCATGTAGTTGATACATTTTTAATTGCCACAAAATCAAGTCCCGCCCTATTTTTCCCCTCACTGCAGAAGCCGATGCACTTGAATATACATCACGAGACAGAAAAGAAGACAATCACTACTTGCGTTTCATGCCGACTAAAATTTTGAGTTCTTTAAATTTCTTTATAATTCCATAAATAATATGATTATTATGTTTCATAAAACTACATATTATATTCTAGACTGTATTCATATTACGCATCTTTATCGTCATTGACCCACAAAAGGTTAGTTTTCATGCAAAGGACAGTTCACACAAAATTCCTGTCATTTTTTACTCACCCCGAGTTGTTCCGAATCTGTAAACATTTCTTTGTTCTGAAGAACACGAAGACAGATTTCTGGAAGAATGCTTGTAACCAAACAGTTCTTGGCCACCATTGACTACCATAGCAGGAAAAAATACAGTGGTACTCAAAAGTTCCCCAGAACTGTTTGCTGTCCTACATTCTTCAGTCAATGGTGTCCAAGAACGGTTTGGTTTCAAGCTTTTTTCCCAAATATCTTCATCAGAACAAAGAAACCTACACAGATTTGCAATCGGATCAACTTGAGGGTGAGTAAATGAAGACAGAATTGTCATTTTTGGTTGGACTCTAAACTCCTTCTGAAGCTTTTAATCATTGATGTGTTTGCAAAACGTACAGACAAATATCCAACATAAGAACCAGCAAAGCTAGTCCAGTAAGCGATTTAATTGAAATCCCACCAGCCACTGTTCATTATTATTCATTTCAACCAATTTATTATCCACATTGTGTTCTTAATTGTATTTATCCAATACAGTAACATTTCGGCATCACTTTAGAACATGAAAACAATATCATCTACTGGTGGCTGAAACAAAAATACTGTGATAAACTAGCAATGCAACAAATCATAATAATACAGGCACTGTAACTTGTGTGTGCACATGAGAGAGCGTGGAGTAAAGCTCATGATGAGTGATAGAGAAGAGCAAGGCTAGAAATCACAACACAATCACACGGTGACCACAGAAGGCAAAAATCACCTGTAGGACTGTAGTGTGGAGCTCCACACTGCCATAAAACATCACTGTCAAACCAAAGGATTCCAGAAACAACAGAAGAATAAAAACAATAATAATCACTGTCGTTTTAAAAGAGGAAAGTTGTTTTTCGCCCCACCGATCTGTACATCAAGGCAGGAAATAGGCTAATGAAAGCCTCCGTACTCATGAACATTAGAGGAAAGAAAGCCTTCTGGCAGAAGATGTTCTGTTCATAGTCCAACAAGCAGCGTTTAGAGTGATCAAATGCAGCCCTTCAAATTCAGAATCCAGCTCCTCGGCCCGTGCACTCATTTCACATCCGGATTTGTAAAATAATTAGGAAACGTGTAAATCCCCCATGAATATGACGTATTAATGCATGTGGAGCAAAATGTCGACCAGTTCAGGTATCAAATGTGACCAAAGCAGAAAACATCCAAAAACAAATCGCTTGCGATTTAAACATCTATTAATATTTATAACAGCACACAGAGCAGAGTCTGTGAAAAATAATGCCTCTCATCCCATCATGTTACTGTATAAACGAAACACGGCATGTCTACTGAGATCATGTTTTAATTCAGCAGATTTATTGCAGGACGGTCAGTCGGTTGGTTTGTTAAAATCAAGTCTGTCGTTTATTTCGAACTATAATTCTGCTAAAATACCATTCAATACGTACGCTACATGAACATTAAAAAAGTTTCGATCAAGACTCTATTTTCAAAAATGACACGTCAGCATTTTCATTGTACCGTATCCTTTGAAAATTGTGAGCATAAAAATGAGCATCTCCTTGACTTCGTTGCGACGATCGAAATTACAACACAAAGGAACGAGAACTAAAGGAAAAGGTTTGAGGAAGGGCGAGGACGCCAGCGTTTCTGGTCTCACCCCATCGTCCTCTAGTTCTTTAGCAGCATGGGCATCAGCTGCCCTTTACAAACAAATGCACTGAGATTATATCCTAAATACTCGACCCTAACTTGCCAGACGCCATTTCTTAACGCGGGCAAAAAGTAGTGCATTCCAAATCATTGATTAACAATGTTTGACTTTCTGTTATCTCTGTAAGCACAAAGCGTTTGGACGCCACAAAAGTGGCTACACGTCCGTGCTGATGCTGCAGCTCCGGGTGAACATATCCCTCATGGTAACCGAGCGGCTGAGGTTTAGTTTGTGGTAGTTGCCTAGGGGTGTCGGCAGCTGGGTGGGTAGCTGGGTGGATAACTGAGTGGAATACTGTGTGGGCAGGGGGGTGGGTATCCGAGCGGGTAGCCCCAAATCTTGTTGATGCACGCTGCGGTAGCCAATGCGTTCGCCGCCATTCCTCAGACCCTCCGGCTGCTGCAGGTAAAACGGCAGCTCGTAATGCGTGCAGGATGGGCAGTAGGTCTGCGAGCGCGTCAGTTTCCGCGGCGGTGGTGGGGTGAAGAGGGCGGGCCCATTGAGGGCGGTTGCCACGGGGACGGTCGCCGCCAGGATGTTGTGGTTGGAGTGGACCGGCGGCAAGCGAGACGTAACCGCGAAGTCAGGCTCCTCCTCCTCTGACTCCGACTCCTCCTTCTTACAGCAATAGTACTAAAACATGGAGTTTGGGAAAGAATGTGTCGGTTTAAAGATGATTTAATATATCGCCGCTGTCGTTTCTAAACCTCGGATGTCCAAATTTGCTGTTTTACAGGAAATGGAAAAAAACACTGTACTTTTTAAATGTTTAAATACTGGTTGTCAAAGTTGACAAGCACTTTTAAATACTTTTCATTTGGATAGATATTTGCAAAACCAGTGAAAAACATAAAGTGTGACTTATGATAATGATTTATTGCAAAAATCACAAATTATGGAGATACGAGAATTTAAGAAGAACAGCAGCGACATTATTGTAACAAATTATCAGTTTAATTAGCAGCAAAATGCCAATGCTTTCCAAGCCCCTTAGCTAGATGTAAAAGATATATCTTTTATCATCAAGATATTCACATTTTATATCATGATATACCGTACGTGATATTACAAATATGTGCAAATCATTACAGGTGTATTTGTGTTTGTCACATTTTAGTCTCCTACCAAAAAGTGAACTGAATAAAAAAGGATGTATTTCTCGTATTACTAGATGTAACCTCACTTTAGTGTTAGTGTTTGTGCAGCTATTGACTTCAAAGGGTACATGGTGAAACCCTTTGAGATATAAAGACGGAGGCCATGTCACTCCTTTATATGAAAAGAAAGGCAAAAGCGAGAGTGGCAGTGATGCAGCTGAGAAAAACATACAAAAGAGCAAAACAAAGGCAAGAAATGATTTCTGTGGGCTGTGAGCAGTATTGTGTTGCCCTCAAGGTCTCACCTGCAGTCTACAGTAGCACAGTACAGCAATAATGCACAGTAAGATTACTGTAGCGAGAATTCCACCTGTGATTACCACTGTCCCGGCTGTCATTCGAAAGGCTCTCCATCAACACCCTGTGAAAGAGAAAAATACAATGTATTATAGAGTAAAACATTGGGGCAGATTTAAAAAAAAAACTTTGTGTTTCTTAGTTCTGGTGAAAATACATCAAGGTGCTTTTTACATTCAGCGAAAGACCACACCCCTATAGCAAAGCTCCCATATATTATTGAAATTAAAAGGATGTCACAGAAGGTGTGACGCAAATATTGCTAATATTGCATTTTGTATCTCATGTTACTTTTCGTGTTGTGCAGTATTTCATATTTCCTTTTCAATATGCAGACTTTATTATGCCTTGAAGATGTGACTTCTGCAGACTGAATATGGCATATAAACTACTCTCAAACTTATTTATTTTGTTGTTGTTATTTTTTAAGTTTGACAACCCATTTACTTCAATTGTATAGAAAACATCCTTTTTGCGTTTTCCAGGAGGAAAATCGTGCAGATTACGAATGACAAACGAACAAAGGTAACCCTCGATATCACTGTGTGTGCTATTGAATTCTAACAGGTTCAAATAAATGTTAAAGAAGATTATTATGGTCATTTTGGTACCTGTGTTTAAAATCTTCATAGATGATGTGATGAATGTGAACGGGTAGAACAAATGGTAGAAAAGAGAGATAGAAACAGAACAAATGTGGCGATAAGGTCAAAGATCCCCAATGACCAAGATGACTGATATAAATGAGGACAAAGATACTATCAAAGAAGGTCAGCCAGTCAGTCAAAATGTGGATGATGAAAAGAGTTTTTAATTGACAAAGATCTTATTGACATTGAGCTGATGCTATTGTGGAACTTTTCGGATATATTCACCATTCTGTAGTGACGTCTAATGAAATCTTTGATAAATTAATTAGAAAATGCTGTAAAAATACAGTTTTTCATGGTTGCATAAAATTTGGACAAATACAGTGGTTTAAATGAACAAATTTCCCATATTTTACCTACATATTGCTTAATATTTGCCATTTACCGCTGCTGAAATGCCTTTTTTGTAAAATAAAAGTACAAAAAAGGCAAAAATCGATGGATCGTTGAACATGTTAATGTTAAGTAAATATAGACTGTTCACCCGCAACAACATAAAAACAAACGTTATGTGGCCCCAACTTCATAGTTTTCATTCAATTGAATTTAAATTATATTTTAACCATAACCTAATATCAATATGTACTAAATATAGGTCTGAAACCAAACACCCATACGTCCGATGAAACCGTCATCTAGAAATTTCAAATGTATCAGTATCTTTTTATTCCACAGACTCAAACCAATATTTTACCAAACCTTGAGTTGAAACAGAGTGTAGTTTGATATTTTTAGAGTGTATGCCATGTTATTATTTGCATGTTGATTCGTCTGAAACGATACATTGTTGCCTCATTGATTTCATATCCATCTGCCTCTAAATGTCACCCGAAGAAAACAAACTGTTGTTTTATCAACCTCACATGTGCAGAACCCACCCTGCCAAAGTACCAGAAGAACAAGCGACATTGTGCTGCTGGTTGACGGTCTGGTTTGACCCCGGCTCCTCTGTTCAATTACAGTGCTCTTACAACTGCACACCGGGATTAGACATGAAAGACAAGAAACCGCCGCTGGAGACCACAGATTATGGAATAAATGGTAGAAGGTAGTGATGTAAAATGAGTTTTAATATCTAACAACCCTCAGTGAGAAAAGGAGGGTCAACTGACCCTATAGCCTTATTCAAATGTCACCGTCCTTTGAGAAACGAACACATTTGCCTACTGAAGCATGCGCATGACACAAATCTAACACATTCACATGTTAAAATAATCTTCAAAAGGGATGTAGGGTTAATAGGTTTAGCTGTATGTCATCAAGCAGCCAGAGCACATGCTAGACCAATTTTGTCATTTCACACGAGCTGCAAAGAATATAAGGAAATCTACATATAAAAATATGATTGTGTCATACATTTAACAAAATGATCCCTCAGAAGTATACCAGGTACCAAATTATAAAGCAAAAAACCTCCTTGCACACCAAATTCAAGCCTTGGGCCGATTTTGAAGCTCCAAATGAAACCAGCTTAAGTCAGCCTGGTTGCGAGAAGCACAAGCCAAGTAATCTCGTGTAATGGCAATAAAAGCGTAATGAGCTTCATCTATCTTATTCCCTCTATTGGTTGCTCTTTGGACACGAACCTCCATCAAGCTCCTAGATGAATTGAACCCCGTTGAGAATAAACCAGGAAGCGTAATGCACATGCATGCGGGAGTCCTGAGGGGTGGACACACAGAACGCTTATTCATGTACCTTTCACTAACGCCGTGTCTAAGTCTCGGGAGTCCACTGGGATTCGAGCACATGGATGCACACCGGTCGCATTTGCTCTTTAACTCTCTGCCTCATTTAAACGAATATCTGACTGCCTTGAGAGGCATCTGTCTCAGCCAATCAGCAGAGCTGTCCTCAAGTAGTTTGTACTTGCTCTCAAAAATCAAATTAGGCCTTTCTAATCTGATTCCACCAGTGGCCGAACGCAATCAATCGATCCGGGTAGGAAATGAAACAGGACTGGTGGTTTTCATTTGATTTGTGAAAAAGGCAGTCAGGAGACCCATCAATCGCACGTTGGAGCTAATGTTTGATATCGGGCTTAACAGAAGAAATCAGTCGCTAAAGACGTTGGCGCGCCGTTGACGGCCTTGTTTATGATCGCTGACCTGTGAAGATCTCTAATACTGTGAGTCTGGGATTAAAAGGGAAGAACTCATTATTTTTTAATAGGGAAAGAGTGAGGTGTAAACACTATGAACAATGCTGTATTTACAGACAGAGCTCACATGTACACATGTAGCTGTAATTCAATGAAGGCAAACAGGTTATGCATTAGTGCGGTGCAGTCTGTCTCATACACCTCTCAAGGGAACGGCTTAATTTGATAACCGCATGAAAAATATGCTGCCATATCACATGTAGCTTTAATTATTTACAGCACACATGCTTACGCACACAAGGTCCTACAGTAAACATTTCCCATTTTGGATTTCTTCCATTATTGCTGGTGATGATTTTAAGCAAATCAATGATAACTGTTGTATGGCGTATCATGATGCCAACCGTCAATCAAAAGTCAAACAATTTAAAACAAGGAAAAATTCTTTAAAAATTTAATGATCTATGCTGGCAGGATTTTTAGGAGATTCATCCAAAACATTGTCCATTTGTAGATGAATGAAGGTGTGTGACACGATGTTAAGGGATCATGACTCTAAGAGAAAAAACAACAACATGGGCCTTTTTGATTCTAGTCAAAGTAGGGGAGTGTGATATTGCCAAAAACATTATATCTAAATATTTTATGAAATTTTGTCGCTGACGATAAGCAGGCAATCGGTGAACTGTGCATCATACAACCAAAACTATGACATCATAATACAAAAGTACCAAAAGCTAAATCTTTGCAACTGTTTTAAACAAAGTCGAACGGCTTTTTCATGCACGCTCTGATTTGGCATAATGCAATGTTTCTGACAATGTTTTCGCTACTTTTTTTAGTGCTTTTTACTTGTTTTGTGTGTCTTGCTCTGAAAAGTTTGACATTGTCATATATTAACATTTTTTTTTACTGTAAAGGTCCAATGTGTAATTACAGAGCAAGTTTTGTAAATACATTATCTAAGTCACCAAAGAAGCGTAAACGTGACAACATCTTTTTCCTGTGAGAACCGCCGTAGCGCTTTGAAAGGGAATTGCTTGCAATTCGCAACCTCACCACATTGTTCCTTTACATGATATATATGTAATAATACTGTATTATATGCAAATGTTATAATAAATAAATGTATATATAAACTGTGACTTGAATAATCCATTAACTGGTCAATAGAAGTTCTTTTCAAACCTTGATTATCCCAAATTTGCATTTAATCTACTCTTCTCTAGACTTCATATTGCTGGACATTTAACACGTTTTCAAGGTAAGTTTAATCTTTGGTGAAGCGGTTTAAACACAGATGACGCAATTACATAGAGATGATATTTCTATAAATTACAAAACACATTTTAATAAAACAAAATTTATTGCAGTATTGGAAAAATGGCCCATTTCACCTTCGAGCACTCTAATAGAACATGTCACATTTCCCTGTGTGTGATTTGCCGTGTAAAGAAATGAGAAGGCATTTCCATAATGCATAGCAAGTCCATTCACGTGACAAAATAATACCACAATCTGACAGGAGACATGAATACGGAAACATAAACCTGTAGCAAAGGTCATTCGTGTCTGCATAAGCGATAAGACCGTGATTCAATCCATTGTGACTCAACACAGAATCAAGTAGACTTCAAGAGAGCAATGCATTCAAAAGAGCAATGCACCTCGCATGCACAATGAGATTTAAATATGTATGTTTCACCTTGCGTAGTTTTCATGCTAGTAAGTGCTGGTCTAATATACATAATCATGCTGAAGAGACGTTATCTGTACACCACAAATCCATGACTTAATACATAGAAGAAATCTATTTTCATTTCTGACTCATGCGTCAAACTCAGCAAAAACACACTGCCATGAATTACTATAGTGCCATATGCTCCATACATAATCTTTCTATTTGTGGTTCGTGGGAAATAAAGCGTTACCCTTGGCAACCCCACGGCTACTGCACAGGGCTATTTGAAGAGTCCGTTGCGAGTGCATGTGCGCTGAAGGATGGAGCCTGCAGGTATGCCATTATATAATACATTCCCACACTAATAAGACCAATGAACACATATATATCTCCTCACACCTTCTCTTGAGTCAATCAAGTTCTGATGTTAAACCATCATCGATCCATCGACTTGTATACCCATAACCAACGCAGATTTTTCCTAATGTGAGTAATAATATCACAAGCACATCCACACAACAGTGAAAAGAGTGGATTTGGATTACACTAAATGTGCAGAAATGCATATCTCAGGTAAACTAACCAAAGCACGATTCAACGCCGCTGTGTACTGATGCAATGTTTTATAAATTGATTTGCTCATGCAATTGGACACAGCAGTATAACAAAGTTAAGGAAACAAACTGAGGAGATGTGGAATAACACACAGGCGTAACGAGTTCCACAACTCTCTGATATGACAGAATAATACCTTATATCGTGAGGTTTGTTGAAGCGGTGCGCTATAGCTTAACTAAGTGATGTATGATTAATGAAGATTTATGATGTATTAAATGGGATGAAAAATACCAAAGACTTACACTGAAGGTGGGACCGGACCCATAAATGACTGTATCTTGGATCCTCATATCATAGGCACTGCTTAAAATCCGTCATCAGTAATACACCCTTATGTCAATCAAAACCATATGAGAATATTTTGAGGAATATCTGAGTGGTTTTGCACCATACAATGGAGGTCAATGGGGCCAAAGGCTGGTTGCCAAAGTTCTTCAAAATTATGTATTTCGTGTTATTCATAAGAAAGAAAGTTATACAGGCTTGGAACGACATGAGAGTGAATAAATGTTCAAATCTATTACATTTTTGAGTAAACTATCGCTTTAACCGACCAGCACACCATAAAAACAACAGTAAAATACATCAAAAGCACTAAGAAAACCTTAGCATCAAACAGCAATGCCCTGGCAACCACCCACAACATCCTTTGACATGGAGTTTTGCAAAAAACACTTTTCTTCACAAAATGTTAAATTATCTTTCAAGATCTGATTTAGATACTCATCTGATCCTAAATCAACGCTCTTGGAACCCATGTTCAATCAGATTTGATAAATGACATTAGAATAGTGTTACATAACATTACTTTGGCGCAAATACTGTAGTAAGTACACTTGTCTGTCGGTTCTAGTCTTTATGCACTCTTTCTATAAAAAGCGAACTCCTGCAGGACTCTTAAAGTGGCATCTTATCACCATGGAAACGGCAAACAGGTATGCTGTCTAAGTGCTCCCCACCCACACACAATCAATCTTCCTCCTCCATAATGCTTAAAAATGGCTGTAAATTACAGGTGTTGTAGCGGCTTGTCCATTTAGTGCTTAATTATTGTGTCGTATCATTAAAGTATGTGCGCCGTTAATTAGACACCACTAATTCCCTTCACCACAAAAACAAACTTTTGTATTAGATTTAAAGTATAAAACGTCTCGGGTTACGTCTGTAACCCTTGTTCCCTGAGAAGGGAACGAGACACTGCGTCGCCATGGCAACGCTTTGGGGAACGCCTCAGCGTGACCAGCTCTGAGCACGTGTGTCAACATCGTCCAGTAGTGGAACGCTACGTCATAGATGACGTATGGACCAGGAGGTATAAAACGACATCCGAAATAGTGAACTTCAGCTCGAAAAACTTCGAAGCAAAAGGCTTACAGGGATGTAGGGAGTATGGCAAGGTGACGCAGTGTCTCGTTCCCTTCTCAGGGAACAAGGGTTACAGACGTAACCCGAGACGTTCCCTTTCGAGGGAACTCGCACTGCGTCGCCATGGCAACGCTTTGGGGAACGAAATACCCAAGCCGCCATACGCCCAAATGCCTGTCTGTGTGTACAAAAATGTCACGTGGAAGACACAAGCACCTGGGCTCCCGGGGTGAGATTCATGTCCAAACTATAGAATCTCACGAATGTGAGCGGAGAGGACCAGCCTGCCGCATCACACACGTCCCGCATAGACGCCCCCGACCTTAAGGCTACGGAGGCCGCCATACCCCTAGTAGAATGAGCTCTGACATCCAAAGGCGATGGTCTGCCAGAGGCCTCATAGGCCAGAGAGATAGTCTCAACTATCCATCTGCTGATGGTTTGCTTGGTTGCCGACAGACCTTTCTTCGGTGAACCAAAACATACGAAGAGCTGCTGCGCTTTCCTCCAAGCCGCAGTTCTGTGTACATACGAGTCCAGTGCTCGCACTGGACACGACAAATTTAACCTTTCCTGGTCCTTGCTCCTGAAAGGTGGAGGACAGAATGCTTGCAAGGTAATGGGTCTCGGTACATCATCCATAACCTTAGGCACGTATCCTGCCCGGGGGAAAAGGAACGCCTTAACCAAACCAGGAGCAAATTCAAGGCACGTAGGGGAAACCGACAGGGCCTGAAGATCTCCCACTCTCTTGAGAGAAGTAATAGCCATCAGGAAGACTGTCTTAAGAGTAAGAAACTTAAGAGCGACTGAATGGATGAAAATTCCCGGACAAGCGCTTAGTCTTTGTGTAACTTGTCTAACTTGTTCAAACATAGCTCTTTTAAAATTTGCTTTTAATTTAGCAGAGCTGTGAATGATATTTCTTTCTCTACCGTTCTCTTCCCAGGTAGGTAACCTAGTGTAGCTCACAGGCCTCAACCTGCGAGCACCATGAAGAAACTGTAGAACCAAGGGGTCTCTACCACAGGTATGCCCCCTAGCCAAACATGAAAGGCAGAAATGGCTGCCATATACACCTATAAAGTAGATGGGGATAAGTCCGCAGCAAAGGGATCTTGTAAGAACTCAAGCACTGTAGAAACTGGGCAGTTACAGGGTCCAAACGGTGAGCTGAACACCAAGTAGTGACGACTCCCCACTTCAAGGCATAAAGCTTCCTTGTAGAAGGAGCTCTGGAATTAAGTATGGTCTCCACAGCCTCAGCTGAGAGACCAGTGTCTAGAAGGCTAGCCCTCTCAGAGGCCAAACCCATAGTTTCCATAACTCCGGGCGTGGGTAATGTATCTGACCCTCCGCTTGAGAAAGGAGGTACCTCCTCAAAGGAATCTCCCATGGAGAGTTCTCCAACAGGTCTAAGATGTCTGAGAACCACACTCAGGCCGGTCAGAACGGGGCTACCAACAGTAGGTGAACTCCGTCTCTGCGCACCCTTTCCAGAACTCCCGGGAGTGGAGCGATCGGGGGAAAGGCGTACAGGTGAAACCTCGGCCACACCTGTGCCATACTTACCTGAGTCGCGAACAGATTTACCTCTGCCCAGCAAAACCTCATCCAAATCTGCTCCACCACCTTGGGTGGAGTCTCCATTCCCCCGGCCTCAGCCCCTGCCTCGACAGGATGTCTGCTCCTCGGTTCAGGTGACAGGGGATATAGACTGCCCTCAAGGAGAGCAGCTCCCTCTGAGACCAAAGGAGGATCTGAGGTGCCAACTTGTATAGTTGCCGAGACCGCAGACCCCCCTGGTGATTTATGTATGAGACCACAGCTGTGTTGTCTGTCCTGACAAGCGCATGTTGGTCTCTGAGTTGTGGGAGAAAGTGTGTCAACGCCAGAGACACTGCCATCATCTCTAGGCAATTTATGTGCCAAGATCGAAATTGGCTCTCCTATCGGTTTTGGCCCCATTGGCCTTCCACAACAGCTCCCAAACCTGTGAGTGAAGCATCGGTTGTCAGTGCAACGCGCCGACAACTGCTTCCCAACACTGGTCCTTGGGAAACGAACCAAGGTTCTTTCCACATTCTCAACGTGTGCAGGCATCTGCGTGTCACTTTGATAATGCGCAACTGGTTGCCCCTCGGGGAAAACCCTTTGGTTTTGAGCCAACACTGTAGAGGTCTCATATACAGCAGGCCGACAGGAATGATGTTGGACGCAGCTGCCATGAGTCCCAACAGCCTCTGAAAAAGCTTTACCGTCAGTGATTGGCCTAGCTTTATTCTGCAAACGGCTGACAGGATTGCAACAATACGAGCAGGCATGAGCCGCGCCTGCACTGTGATGGAATCCCATATTACTCCTAAAAAATGGTTCTCTGTACTGGAGAAAGCACACTTTTCTTGGTATTCAGCCTCAGCCCTAGCTCCTCCATATGTGCGAGAACAACATCTCGATGTTGAACCGACAGATGCGATTTTGCTAGAACTTCTTGTTCCATCACCAGAGTCTAGTCAGGGCACACCTCGGTGTACAAAACCCTGTTGAAGCGGGGTGGGCGGATTTGAAATTGGATCCGGTAACCCTGCTCTACCGTAAGCAGGACCCATTGTGACACATTTGGTAGACTTTTCCAGGCTGCCAAATGGTCAACTAAGGGGACTAGCCTCTTGGGGCCAGCCTCTGGTGATATTATTACGGGAACTGCAACGGCTCGGCAAACCTCGATTGGCAGAGCCGGCTGAACCCTCTGGGGACACCGAGGAGGAACGGGCACCGTATAATGAGGTGCGAGCGCACGCTCCTCGGGGGGAAATGGGCTGTCAGGACTTTTACTTGTTTTCCCCTTTCCTCGCCTGGATGACTGCCCTCAGGTCAGTCCTAGGTTTGTAAGGCTGCGGGTGAAATTTTCTTCCTGAACCCCCATCCTTCTGGGGTGGGGCTCGGGAAGCAACACTCTGCTTCTGACGCTCACGATAGCTAGTGGACGCCTGTGGCTGTTCTCGCCCCGCCGCCTGGGGAGTTTGTCCGCGGCGGGGGAGATAAAGTTTAAATGCCGCAGCCTGTTTCTTAGCCTCCTCGAACCTTTCAACAACGGTATCTACAGCGTTGCCGAAAAGGCCCGTAGGGGACAATGGGGCATCCAGAAGAAATGCTTTGTCAGATGGTTTCACTTGATACGCCTGAAGTAGTGCCACAGAGTGTAAGCAAGCCCCGGACTGCCCTGCTGCCGCATATGCCTTGCCAATCAAAGTCGATGTCACCCTGCATGGCTTTGATGGCAAGGTAGGGGCTTTTAGGGACGAAGCCGTGGATGGAGACAGATAGCTCGCAAGCGTCTGTTCTATTCTCGGCATCGCCCCGTAACCTCTTTCTTTATAGCCCTGAACATTAGAATAAATGCAAGTCTGTGGCGTGAATACTCGTGCGGTATATGGATGCTGCCACGACTTACACACCTCCTGATGTAGGTCAGAAAAGAAAGGGAGTTTGCGTCGTGAGTGTTGTGTGTTATGCTTGAGACATCGCTCGTCCATCTTATTCTCAGGACGAGCGTTAGGTTTATCTTGCGGCCAGTCTATTGTTAGTTGGGCTACCGCAGCTGTCATGACTTCCACCAGATCGGCGTGAACCGAAGCAGCAAGAGGGGGAACACAATCTAACTCTCCTGCTTCGATACCAGTTATGTCTACATCCTCAGATGCAGAACTTTGCCGAACCGGACTCCCTCTCTGAGCGGGAGAAACCGCAGTGCGTGCTCCCGACTCAGCAGAGAGAGAGGTGGAAGCTACGGAGGGTAAAGAGAAGCCGGAGCATGTCTCTTCAGCCTCCCTGACGTCCATCTGCGAGCCCCACGAGCGAAGATTCCGCTCTGCCTCGGCAAAAGCGGGACCATCACCACGCGGAGCTCGCACCTGGCCGTGCTTATCAAATAGTGCTGAACGGGAACGGAGCGTACGCTGTGGTAAAAGTCCACAGGCTTCACAGTCAGCTCCCTCGAGCGCTGACTGTGCATGCTCCGCTCCCAGACAGACTACACAGAGATCATGCGTATCATTGCTCGTGATAAAACGCGAACAAGGAGGAGCACAATGTCTGAAACTTTTCTCTGACATGTTAGCAAACTGGCTAACCAAACACACTTCTTTTACAGAACACACTCACGCTTCTTTTAACTAGACAAACACACACTACACACAGAGCCGTTGCTGAGAAGAAAAGAGCTGAAGTTCACTATTTCGGATGTCGTTTTATACCTCCTGGTCCATACGTCATCTATGACGTAGCGTTCCACTACTGGACGATGTTGACACACGTGCTCAGAGCTGGTCACGCTGAGGCGTTCCCCAAAGCGTTGCCATGGCGACGCAGTGCGAGTTCCCTCGAAAGGGAACTCTTTTTACACAAACGCAGCATCTGTCTTTTCAAGTTTAGCCTGGCTCATGAACTAATGGTTAATCCCCATACCACAAACCGTTAAAGATAACAACCTTGTAAAGTGTTTTTAATAAGAAACATCACTGAATTGGCCTGCTATGGATTCAAACAAACCACTAACCCCAAGTATTCAACTTTGGTTCATGATTCTTTACACATTGGACAAGCACACCTCAAACCTGTAGCTTGTTGTGGAGATGTGCTGCTAATTTTCCAAGCAACTGAAAACGATCATGTCTGCTGACCAAAATATCATTAGCGTGGGCTCTTTTCTCAACTTTTTAGCAACTACCGACCAATTTTTATAAGCTAAATGTGGACTGCATGATTTTACCTGCCAACAGTCCAACCTTGTTAAGCTGTGTACCTCTGGGTGCCTGAGTCATCTTGTCTTTTCTGTATTTGCTGAACAGCGCTCACCGTCCCAAATTTATAACTGTCTATTTATACCTACAGTTTATTACTAGAAAGTGTTTGGGTATTTAGCTTCACTGTGCCTTGAACACTCTTAAGGGCAGAGCACTTAAAGTGAGTTCTCTGAAGGGTGTAGGGCATGACTTGTGCACATTTGGAACACCCATGTGATGTCACTTTATTTTGAATCTGAATGTTATTTCGATCACACAGAAGCAAATCCATACGCTGTAAAGATTCAACAAATTATTGTTTTGTGTATACACAATAGATTTCTGAGTGTTTGCACAAAATATGTCAAAAACTTTTACCAACATGACAAGGTTCCTAGCATGCATGTTCAATGTAGAGGTGAATATTATTAAAAGATTGCTTGTCCAATGTTTTCGTCTGTCTATAGTCTGTTATGTGATTCATGTTGTACATATCTTTTAAGTTGGTTGTTAAGTTATTTTAAGATTATTATTTTTTTTTTAATTTAATTTAAATTGCCTCAAGTTTTGTTTTAGTTTAGTTTAGTTAGTTCAATCTTTGCCCATTTATAAGATATCAAAGATATTCATATTAACAAGATATGGCACTGCCGTTACAAGTAATGCAATGCTCAATATGGCCGCTCAAGCGAAGGAAGTCCCGCCTTCCAGTAAAACGAGCCAATAGTCAATCAGTAAAGACTGGCAATTCTCTGGGGCTGGGTCTAGTGAGGCGCTTGCCAGCCTGTGCGCATGTAACAGGTACAACTTTTAATGTCAAAAAGGTATTAGCAAATGCTGAAACTAATATTAACTAAGGTTAATAAGTGTTACCATATATTTATTAATGCAGAACATGAATCCATGTACATTTCTGCACACCACTTTTCTGAAGGATTTGCCTGAAACGGTGCACTAGGTGATTGTTTCAAATGTTGTAAGCTTGTTTTGTGCTGTCTCCGTGTGCTTGAGAGAGAAAGATTGAGGTGGATATACTATAAGGCAAACCAGTTTTGCAGCTGCCATGTACACAACCTCCAGCCTTCCGCCATCACCATGAAGTGGATAAAAGTGTTTACGGGAGATACATAAAAACACTCTTTTGTGAGATAACACAGTCTGTGTGTTTATACTGACTCCTGTAGAGCCGCTGAGCATCTTCTTTCCTCCCCTAATCTTTTTATATCTGCCTGTTCGGATGGAAAGCGTCCACTTCCCATCCAGAATCATTCGGAAGGGATTCTGTTGCTGTTTCTCATCTACTCTACCATCAGTACATATTTATGTCTAGCGTGGACCCTCTGTGGAGAAGATGTGTTTCCTGCTGTGAAACCTCCTCCACACCAAAAGCTGTGAGAAATAATCCATTTTTGTTATTGCTCTGGGACCACCTTCATTGTTTCCCAATTCAGTTTAAACAGTTTGGGGGAGGCGATAACATCAGACGTAATGTGCAAAGAACCCAGTGTCAAGGAAGTTCTTGGCATAGGCACGAAATTTGGAATCTATTGATTCGTGTTCTTGGACACGAATGCCCCATTTTTTTCGTCTCAGTCAGCACGACCTTTTTGTGTCACTCAGCACGACTTTTAATACACAGACCGCGAGTGTATATGTACACTAATATATTTATAACCTGATATCAAAAGAAGTCGTACGTAATTTAGGAGCTGGCTAACTAAATAAATGGCTACCCTAACCCCGCCCCTAAACCTGACGTCAGAGGGGCAAAGTGAAATCATTATAAAACGTACGAATGAGATCGTTGGAAATAGTAATTCACACGAATTAACCACATTGTAAATAAGACATGAATTCCTAATCAGATTGAATTGATAAATATTTATATACAGTATATATAAAAAAACATATATTTACAGACATTAGACTGAAAGTCGTGCTGACTTACACGAAAAAAGGGGCAAATTCGTGTCCACGAACACTAATGAATAGATTACAGTTCGTGACAATGTCACGAATTCCCGTGAGATTGATTTGGTGGAAAAGAGTCTTTGCTTCGTATCGCCATAGAGAACACAATATCTAGAATGTTTATATTATGAAATCCTTTGGTTGGTGTGTTTATCCTCAGAGTAGCAGGTGCAACAAAACCTCATGCTTGTGTCTGCAGTCACAGGAAGTGACACGGACTTGTGGCAGGAGACAGTGTGGGGGAGGGGGTTTGGGGGAGGGTGAAGAGTATAAGAAATAAAAATGAACGTAGGGAGATGTTGTGGGAGGTAGATCAGTTCTGGAGTGTTGAAGTACGACCAGACTTATGAAAGACAGAAAAGACATTGAGTTCCTTGGAAAAGCAAGACGCTGGGGTTCCGAGAACAGACCTATGCTTACATTAAATATCTGTGCAGAGAGGCTTTAATAATAAAAGTGCATGACTTTAAGATATTACAAATATTACACATGATGCAATTGGAAGTCATTCACATACTGCCTTTAATTATTTATAAATCAGCCTGCGAGCAAAATAAAATCCTTATAGTCTAAATGAAATGCAAACTCTAAAAGTTTGCTTCAAGTGTATCATTATGTTTAATTCAAGTTAAAAATGATCTAATCATCCTGGCTATATTTGATTACACGAGCAAAAGTTATTTACAGTAAAAAATTACTCCATAAGGGCGCAGTTGCTCACAGTTTATAGTCTTGGAGAAATGGGGGACTGCCTTCAGACGAAAAACCGCATACAGTGACACGGACATAAAGTTCCTCTGAAACTGACACTGTGAAATAGACATGCTTTGTCTCCGTTATTCATTGCGATGGGGCATCTTGCAATTAATGTGTGTGACAGGAAGAAAGAGATGTCACGGGGGAGGGTAAAGGATGGAGAAACGGTCATGGCTGGGGGTGGAGAGAATTCTGTAACATTATTATTGAAGAAATGCCCATCCCCCTATATGCTTCATTTCGTCACTGAGTCCCCTTTCACCTTTCAAGAGGTTATGGGAAATCACATCAACCAATCAAGAAGAGGGTAGATTGCGGCGCTACAGTATTGGACACGCACGTGACATAACGGTTCAATGGCTTTTAATGTTTGTGTTATGCTTTTCCATGCTTTAAAATGAGCATGAGTTGAGGTGTATGCAAAGTGGGGTACGTTAAATTACTGTCAGCAAAATCTCATATCAAGCGTAAACTTTTGTTTTAAGAACTCACTAAAGCAACCAAGGGTTGTCTTATTGGATGTGTCTAAGTATGACCAAATGGAAGTTTAACGTTAATGTAACGTTAATGAGGAGATTGCACTTCACTTGATAGAGTGTTATCTCCTCCTGCCCAAGGTTGTATGTACAGTAAATTGTGTAAAATTACAAAGTTAAGTTCAACTTAACTCGCATTGTAGCATGAAGAAGTCCTCAATGTACGATACATTGTAGCTGTGTAGCATCTGCAGATTTTACGTCCATCTAAACTAGCAGTTCAACTTTCCATAACTTCAGCACCATGGACAGAGCACAACTTCCTACTATAGCGCGTGAACGCATAAAACGTAACGTGGCAACGATTTCTATTCACGTCTAACTAAAAGAGAGGTCAAATAACATTTGTAGTACCAACCAAGTATTATAAACACATAAATCGCGTAAAACTGCAACTGTGTGGTGTGGTAGACAGCAAGGCAGTAACTTACCTACAGAAAGGTTAAAAATGAACCAGAGCACATCTGCACAAGTGACGAGGCTCGGACGACAAATACCATCTATTACTTGTAGTTAACCAGTTGAAGTGTTATGGAATCCGACAGACTGACGTTTTTCTTTCACTTTTGGCGTCCAAAACGGGATGGAAAGGCAATAAATGAGGCGCACTGGTGGAAATATATCTTCGAAATGTTCCTTATTTCATTCCGTTTTTGTGGAGTTTTCAACATTGTCAATATCCTGAGTTCTGCATACACAGTAATTTTTGGTAGAAAAACTTGTAGCGGTAACCGAATTGTAAAGGTGGTCCTTTGCGCGAAATACCGTCGTTAGTTTGCGTTAACTACCTGCGATACGAAGCAGATGTCGGTAACCGTGCCGTATTCCTGCTGTCTTAACGTCGTCAACTGCAACGCGAAAACCTCCGCAGCTCCATATCACAATGCGCCTCAGGCTTCATGTATTTATTAGAGATGCTTTCTCTATATCCCTCGTCTCCTCGTGCGGGAAATGACTGTGGACCGTGACAATCTCCGCTCGTGTTCCCGAGCTCTCGCGTGTTCGGTGTCGCGCGATCTTTTCCTCCAGATAATTGCCGCTGTTTGTCTCGTGCGGCTGAAGTCCGACGTAAATCTGCCAGCGCACGCGGAGTGGGATGAGACGTTTTTACAGTTCCGGCACCGACTGACGATATGCGGCTATCAGGAACTGTGATGTGATTTCAACGAATCCAGAGGAGCATTGTAAATTCATCAGAGCTTTCTGAGCACGTTAGAATAGATTCATTGAGTCGTTAAAATATTTGTGTAAATGTGTGGGTTGAACTTTATAACAGTGTTCACGTTGCTGTGGGTTTAGGTACAGGAAATAGATACTGAGGATAACTGAAGCATTCTTATTAATCTGGCAAATGAATATCTACATTTTACAGGTGGATAATATTTAACACAAATAATAATAATGTACAACGTAATAATGGGTAGTGAACAACTTTATAAAATATTCTGACTGAAAAATATGCCAATTCGCTTTTGACCAATCAGACATCTACACGTCACAGACCGACTTCGTGAATGACTTTAAAGAGCGTAAAACATAAAAGCACAGATTAAACATTGAAACATTAAATTAACCATGTTTTTATAGTAAAACCTTTGAATTTTCATTGTTGGTATATTTGAATTACCATAGTTTGTATTACTACAGACAAAACACTTTATTGGCCTACTACTTATAACATCTAAGTACGCTTTGGGATTTAATGTATTTGTCAAACATTTATGTATATTATATACAGTTGAAAGAAAAAGTATGTGAACCCTTTGGGCTTACTTGGATTTCTTCATAAATTGGTCATAAAATGTGTTCTGATCTTCATCTAAGTCACAACAATAGAGAAACACAGTCTGCTTAAACTAATATCGCACAAACATTATACGTTTTCATGTTTTTATTGAACACAACATGTAAACATTCATAGTGCAGGGTGGAAAAAGTATGTGAACCTTTGGGTTTAATAACTGGTTGACCCTCCTTTGGCAGCAATAACCTCAACTTAACGTTTCCTATAGTTGCAGATCAGACCTGCACAACGGTCAGGAGAAATTTTGGACCATTCCTCTTTACAAAAGTGTTTCAGTTCAGCAATATTCTTGGGATGTCTGGTGTGAATCGCTCTCTTGAGGTCATGCCACAGCATCTCAATCGGGTTGAGGTCAGGACTCTGACTGGGCCACTCCAGAAGGCGTATTTTCTTCTGTTGAAGCCATTCTGTTGTTGATTTACTGCTATGCTTTGGGTCGTTGTCGTGTTGCAACGTCCATCCTCTGTTAAGCTTCAGTTGGCGGACAGATGGTCTTAAGTTTTCCTGCAAAATGTCTTGATAAACTTTGGAATTCATTTTTCCATCGATGACAGTAAGCCGTCCAGGGCCTGAGGCAGCAAAGCAGTCCCAAACCATGATGCCCCTCCACCATATTTCACAGTTGGGATGAGGTTTTGATGTTGGTGTGCTGTGCCTTTTGTTCTCCACACGTAGCGTTGTGTGTTCTTTCCAAACAACTCAATTTTGGTTTCATCTGTCCACAGAATGTTTTGCCAGTAGTGCTGTGGAACATCCAGGTGCTCTTTTGCAAACTTCAAACCTGCTGCAATGTTTTTTTTGGACAGCAGTGGCTTCCTCCGTGGTGTCCTCCCATGAAGTCCATTCTTGTTTAATGTTTTCCTTATTGTAGATTTGTCAACAAAAATGTTAGCATGTGCCAGAGATTTCTATAAGTGTTTAGCTGACACTCTAGGATTCTTCTTCACCTCATTGAGCATTCTGCGCTGTGCTCTTGCAGTCATCTTTACAGGACGACCACGCCTAGGGAGTGTAGCAACAGTGCTGAACTTTCTCCATTTGTAGACAATCTGTCTTACCGTGGACACAAGGACATCAAGACTTTTTGATATACTTTTGTAGCCCTTTCCAGCTTTATGCAAGTCAACAATTCTTGATCGTAGGTCTTCTGAGAGCTCTTTTGTGCGAGGCATGGTTCACATCAGACAACGCTTCTTCAGAACAGCAAACTCAAAACTGGTGTGTGTTTTTTATTGGACAGGCCAGCTTTAATCAACACATCCAATCTCATCACATTGATTGGACCCCAGGTTGGCTGACTCCTGGCTCCAATTAGCTCTTGGAGAAGTCATTAGCCTAGGGTTTCACATACTTTTTCCACCCGGCAATATAAATGTTTACATGTTGTGTTCAATAAAAACATGAAAACGTATAATGTTTGTGCGGTATTAGTTTAAGCAGACTGTGTTTCTCTATTGTTGTGACTTAGATGAAGATCAGAACACATTTTATGACCAATTTATGAAGAAATCCAAGTAAGCCCAAAGGGTTCACATACTTTTTCTTTCAACTGTATATATTTTTAAAATATATGACATTTATTTATATTTCCAAGAATTTGTAATCATGTTTTCTTTCTTAAACTGATGTTAAATCTCTTGTTTTATTGCACTCCACAATTCCAGCGATCTATTTAAAGCTTCAAAGCCAAGTTATCTTAAATGTCATTTCTTATTAAAGCTCATAAATTGTTTTGACGATCATAAATATGCTATTTTACTGAACACTTACATCTATTACTGTATTAGCCACATTTGCCGTTGCCAAAGTATTTCACATCAACCGTTTTCTCAGGCACTTCAAAGAAATCCAGTAGGCTGTTTGTGAAATGCGATAAAACAAGTGCGTAAGCCATATTTCTATTTTTCATTGATTGCTGTTTCCCGATTTGCAATTTGATGGAACCAGCAGTTGTTTACGGTCAACAGGGCATATAATTCTTCTTCAGAGCGATGAGGGTTGAGAATTCCACCCACCCTTACAGTCTCGCTCTCTCTCACATACATGGTGTTGATGTAGGTTCTTCCACAGATGATCATGTCAGCTTCAGACATTTCAGTCAAGTCTTTATCTGTTAATATCTGGAACTGACTATAAAATATATTTCCACAGCATATCACTTTCTTTTTTTTCTTTACAATATGAAATTATAAATGGAAAGTTTATAAAATTGGGGGGCACGGTGGCTTAGTGGTTAGCACGTTCGCCTCACACCTCCAGGGTTGGGGGTTCAATTCCCGCTTCCGACTTGTGTGTGTGGAGTTTGCATGTTCTCCCCGTGCCTCGGGGGTTTCCTCCGGGTACTCCGGTTTCCTCCCCTGGTCCAAAGACATGCATGGTAGGTTGATTGGCATCTCTGGAAAAAATTGTCCGTAGGGTGTGAGTGCGTGAGTGAATGAGTGAGTGTGTGTGCCCTGCGATGGGTTGGCACTCCATCCAGGGTGTATCCTGCCTTGATGCCCGATGACTCCTGAGATAGGCGCAGGCTCCCCGTGACCCGAGGTAGTTCGGATAAGCGGTAGAAAATGGAATGGAATGGAAAAAAGTTTATAAAATTCATTATTGATCCTATAGGTGAGAATTAAGCTATATGTGCCAAGAAAAGCCTGTTTATTATAAAGACCTGCGGTGGTTTTGGTATTTTACCCCTTCTTCATCTTGTGTCCAATACATCTCTTTTGTGATGTGTGCGTGTCTCTTGTTTGAGGTAATGCTGACTGACTGAGTGACTGTTACAAGCTGTATAATGTCACTTTGCGCTTCAGGCTAGCTGACTCCTAGCTTGTATCAATTTAAACCCTCTCTTTGTTACATTCATGTGTGTGACATGTAAAAGCAATAAAGAATTGGTTAAAACTGGTGGATAACGGCTATATTGAAGAAATAAAGGCACCTGAGCATTGTACAGTTAGGACGGTGCAATAAATAAGCTTGTCAACTTTGCTTTGTATATATCTTTTATGGAACCGGAAATACAATTCGTACCTCTGTAGACTTTTTGGAGGATTACAGAATATGTACCATCAGGTACATGTTACTTAAGTTTTAATGTGTGTCAGTGTAAAGATTTGCCTATGAAATTATTTTAGAAATATTTATTATTTGTACTTTAATAGATATTTTAGAGCACCTAACCCCACCCCTACCCTAAACCTAAACCTACCAACTCTCCAACCACATAAACACGTAACAAGAAAATAGAAGTCAGACACAGGAATTTACTTGAAACGCTGACCAAAAACGGTTTAAAGCTTTACAAACAGGTTGCGCCACGTTTCGAGTATTCTTAAGCCGTGTGTTATTGTTGTGTGAGCACAGTAGGTTTATATTACTGACGATCGCGCTCCAGGTCCAGGAATGCACAAAGTCACGTTTTAGCGTGTGACGCAATCGGAGCAGGACAGCCAATGCCGTTTTATAATGTACATGATGACGTAATGTCACAACGAGTCACAAGACACACATGAGCCAATGCCATTTCACAATCGAATCTGAGATTCCGGCGGCAGTTTTGATTTTGTATGCAACCGCATCAAAGTTTTATGGCAGACAGTATTAAAATTTCGAACAGTAAAATATTTTGTCACAAATTCATCTGTGACTACATAAAAGATAGCTTGACATAAAATGGGTATATTGTATGACATGGGTTTAAAGGGCACTCATTGAATTATTTAGCAATTTAAAATGTTATCCCGGGAGTGTTTTTGGAGGTTATTAAAAGACTTTTGAACTTTTGTGACTAAAATAAAAAAAAACCTGGATGTACACCACTCACGTCTTCATCATAAAATTCAAAAACCTGGTTACATCTGTTGTTGTGACACATTAGTCAAACAACAGGACAGGTTTAGTGTGTCATAGGCCCGATGGTCTGTTTCTCAGCCCACAGAACAGTCACGTCTCCAAAGCACCAAATACCCCTCTGGCCCTAAAACATCATTTCATTACCGGCACAGATCAGCATCTGCTCCTCTCTAACCATCTTGCCGTTGCCACGGGGACCGAAGTAACCTTTTATTCCTCAAATGCACTATCCATGTTTCATGATTGGGACAACACAATTGGCAGCAGCTGGGCCGTGGCCATGTGGCTTCTGGGCATTGACCACTGTTCAAGTTTCAAGTGTTTCATCTCAATGTCTTTTAATTTTTTGATAGCCAGTAAAAGGTGTTCCTCTCCAGATGTACTGCCTTTAAAGTAAGTGCTCCGCAAGTAAACAAAAACAAACACACACACAGTGAATGTGAACTTAACTATGCATCGAATACAAAACAGTCTTTGAGACACAATTGGTTAAAGATGAAACAAAGTAAAGTTGTACTTGTTGCACAGTTGACTAATTGTTTGATATTTGTGTTTCCCCTCTAACAATTAGTCATACATTATGACTTATATATGCTTTATAGACCATCAGATAATCCAAATAGGAACTTATCAAGAATCTTAAGGTTGCTATGGTTACCTCATCAAGCGAATGCATCTTTCGCTCTACAGTATTTAGTGCATATTAACTGGTAATGCAACTTTGTACCTACTGAAGTGTCAGTGCTTTAATTTGTTAATCTGTAATTTTGACTTCTTTGGAGAAGATTCAAACCTTAATTTGTGGGCTCGATCCCCCAGTGGGCTACTACACAAAGTACAAATATTTGACCAAATCAGGCCAAAGAAGATGACTGGTATAGGACATATTTATTTAAATAATTTATTTAATTTGTGATGCTCTTTAATGTGCAGAGTTTTATTTTAGGAATACAAAAGCTCTACTGATTATTTATGACCTTGAACAGACAAATTATAGGTGTAATTGATCAAACTATTAATCTAATATGAATAAATTAAATTCATTTTAATTTATAGAGAGATTTTCACAATGTTGCAATGCTTCAACGCAGCTTTAGGCTGCAGGAATAAAGACAAAACAGACCAAAAAGTTAGTATTAGTAATAAAAAAAGTTAGTAATAAACCTCATAATCTGTTGATGCTGACTCTGAATGTTAAGAGTCTCAGAGATTCCAATGCTTAAATTTGACTAAATGAGAAAATGTGGCCACTTTGTTTGGAATTATAAGGTTTCTTCAAAATTCTGAACAGTTTTTAAATATTGAGCTACAAAGTTTTGGCATTTATTTTGAAATATACACAACGTAATGAAAAGACCACATAATATGTTATCACAGAATAAAAATGAATTACAGAACATTCTCAAGCATGTTTGCACTTGTCAGAAATGCCATCCACTCGCATACTGTTTTTTAGCTTGGGGTTAGTTTGACCCTGTCAAAACATATTGGCACGCTGTTTATATTCTTTACACAGATTGTTCATACTTATTATATGCGGCCAGATTTAATTATTTCTTTTCAGATTCAAAAACAGGACATCTGTTAACAAGTTGAAATCCTGTCTATAGTCAATTATCAGAAGATTACCAGATTCTCTAACAAATTAAAAAATGTTTCTCATTGTGCAACCAATGTCCCAATATCCCAGAAAGATTTAAACAAAATAGAAGCATTACCATTGCATAAATCCGCCATTGGTGCACCCCTCTGCTTACGACAAGCAGATTGCTGGAAGAGAAAAGTTTGTCCAGAGGGCAAAATAAACAATTGAATTTTGTTAACCAAGCTAATACAATTAGGCAGGATAAACTAGAGGCTGTCTAAGGGTCGTGCTCTTAAAAGCCAGAGAGTGTCTGAACAGATCAAAACCACAGCTAACAGGAGTCACCCAACACATGGGTCAACACACTGAAGACTGAATTGAGAACTGAAAAATTAAACAAGAAACAAGATCTGAGATTAACAATCTTTTGGAGTAACATTGTCAAGAGGGTAATCAAGAGACGAAATGTAAACTGAAGACCAGAGATACAAATTTTGATCTTCAACAATTCTTCATTTGAGCACACAGGGTGGACGAAATCTTCAAAACAATTCAAAGAGTGAAAAAACCTTCAAGAGGTGGACATCTACAAGGCTTGTCAAAATTGTTTGCTGTACTAAATCTTCCTTGAATGAATACTTGAACGGTTTGAATGAACCTGATCATACAACTGTAGATCCGAACAAGTTAAGAAACAGAAGACAATAGAAATGCGTATCCTCAACAAAGACCTGCGATTACAAGACGTGACTCTCATGTACCTCACTGTCATGGCCACCGTGGTGGTGATCCTGGTGGCTTCTTACCAAGCTCCTACCGCTTACTCCAGACCTTCTCTTGCCTATCACATCCTCTTAGATCCATCTGGGGATCTGGAGCTGTCCTGGAACATCAGTTATCCCACTCAGGAGGTGTATCTACAGCTGAGAGTGAAGGAGCTTCACCATGGCGTTCTGCTGGGCATGTCTGATCGAGGCGAGCCCACAAATGCCGACCTAGTTCTTCTGTGGGATGATGGACTGAAATCGTATTTTGGGGTAAGAACAGTTTAGGATCTTCTTATAGTAATTTATACATGACAAGTGTTGTGATGTTTGTTAGGTGCAGGATTATGTTTGCATTTATTTATAGATAAGCAGAGCAATGTCATGTTAAATCTTAGTTATTTCTATAACCTTGTGAGATTGTACTGAACCTTTTGGTCAAGGTTTCAGTGCTTTTTTTTAGTTCTTATGGATTTTGTTATGATTGTTCAGCTAGTACACACCCACAAAATTTATTTGTAGTCTAACAAAAAAGGGGGGCACAGTTAAAAATAAAAAATAAAGATTATATACATTTTATTTATTATTTTACTTTTAATTATATTTATGCATTTGATAGACACTTCTTTCCAAAGGGATATCCAGTGCGTTTAATCTTTAAATCCGTATCTCAAAATCTCTGGTATAGAGATTGGTATCCCTCAATTTTACATTAACACTATAACACAACGAAATACAGTTAAATAGCTGTAAAAATACATATATTAATAGCTTCATATCAATATAATATGTATTTTGTGCCCTATTTTTATAGAATTTTTACAGTGGATAGCTGTTATGATTTTTTGCTCAATTATTTGGAAAACTTTGAGCCTACCGTTATAAATAGTTACTTCTTTGATATACAAACATTTCAATTAAATGTTGAACATAAACAAGTCAGACTTGATACAGTGAATGCCGTTAATTAAATCTTATGACTCTTCCTTTTGTGTTACACCAAAGAAGATTTTTTCACAAAATATAACTTTTTGTCAAACAGCCATACAGGTTTAAAATGAAGAAAATATCATATTTGGTATTTAAGACAAATGGATTGCGCTCATGTATTCATTAAGACAGGTACGATCTTCCTTCAGCATCTGTCAAACAACAGATTTACTTTTAGATCAATGCAGAACACTGGTGCTTTACACAAGAAAGAGTGACACTTGAATCACAGGTTACAGTTCAGTATTACAATCTGTGTGTGTGTTTGAGTTTTAATTTAAGTTTTAATTTAATTCATTTATTTAAAAGACACTTCTAATGGCCATTAAGATTTTTGTTTTTGCACCCTGATCTAACAAGATTCCCTGACACATAGAATGTACATAATCTGAGAAGAAGAGGAAAATAAAACATACGTATGTGTGTGTGTTTGAATGTATATATATGCAAACATGAGTTTTGTGCATTTTTTGTGGATGTGTTTCATATTTTTAGGATGCGTGGAGTGACGGTGAAGGTCGGGTGATGTTGGACACCCAGCAGAACTATCAGCTGCTGGAGACCCATCACTCCCCTGAAGGTTTCTACCTGCTCTTCAAAAGACCCTTCAGCACCTGTGACCCTCACGACTATATCATAGAGGTACATTACAACATACATTAAGGTAAAAACAGAAATAGAAGGTAGTGATGTTCTCAGTCTAGGGTTATAGTTGTGTCGGTAAATACATAAAATAAGTTGACGGTTTCTACGTGTTAGAACACAAGAATTGATGTAATCTTATTTTTAGGAAGGCACCGTTCACATAATTTATGCCATTCTGGAGCGTCCAGTCCTGTCTTTGCATGAGCTCAACGTGTCCCGCCTCCAGCCTGGTGTCCAGCGAGTCCTCCTCCTGCGTCCAGAAGCTCAATCCCCTCCTCTACCGAGAGATGTGCGCACCCTGGAGGTCCTAGCCCCTGATGTCATCATCCCCACCCAGGAGACCACCTATTGGTGCCACATCTTTCAGCTTCCCCCCAATATGCCCAAGAACCACATTGTCATGGTAAC